>NW_016157264.1:10934-39858 GCF_001687245.7 Rhagoletis zephyria | reverse complement strand
GGGGGGGGGGGGGGAAAGGGCGCCAAGCAAAGCGTAATAAATTGGCAGCGCCAGTGAGCAGCTCCCCTACACATGGCACGGCACATACATACACTTAAATATGTAAAGGGTGATTCAGGTATTTGTCAATTATTTGTGATATCTTAATGTTCTTTTCAGTCAATTAGTAGTACAGGCTTTGGCAAAATTAGTCATGGAGCGTTACTCAGTTGAACATCGCGTAAAAGTGATCCAAACGTATTATGAAAATGGCGATTCGGCAAGAAGTGCATTTCGCGCTTTGCGTGATTTTTTCGGTTGAAGAGACTGAAGTACCCGTGCATCTTCGTACTGGTCGTTAGGACGCCATCAGACCAAACTTCTTCGAAAATGAAAATTATCGTGACAGGATAGCAAATTTCTGGTGGCCTCCATTAGTTGACATAGTCTGGGACCATATTGCAAACCCAAGTTCTAAGGACAAATTATTTCACAAAACACAATGGCCAAACGGCCGCCAAGATCTTGCGATCGATATGAAAAGTGTGGTCTCTGCTATAGCTGAAGAACGAAACCATATGCGTTATAAATAGATTGGGATATTTACCAAATTTAGACAAAACATGATGAAAAAAAAAACGAAATTGAAACACCCTGTAAATCATACATGTGTGGTATTTTTGTATGCCCCAACAAACAATCCAATCGACGGTGCGGCGTTAATAGTCAGCGATGACGCGTCGCGGTGATCATGTTGAGTTCAGGTGTAAGTCAGCTGTGGGCAGCAGCGCCAACAGTTTATCCCCCCCTAACTCCACCACCGCTACCGTACCAAGCCAACTTCTTTCTCATTAACTCACTACACGACGTTGTCGACTACGTTCGCTTCGTTGCGCTAAACTTGTCAGACAGGTATTTCACACTCGCCACTGCGTGACAGTGTGACGAAAATAGCCAAGAGTCAACGTAAGTAGAAAATAAAGTTCATATAAATAAATAGCATACATACATATATGCAGCAAAATGACCAATATTTCTGTGAATGCTTAACGTTGACAATAAAGCAATTCACAGTTGAGATTGAAAAAAAAAAATACGAATGATAAAATACTTGTAAACACGCAATTAAAAAAGAGCTTTGATGACAAAAAAAAAAAACAAAAACACAAAATTAATTTGTGTCATCTAAAAAAGTATTTGTATCAGAAGATGGTGGCTGCGATCATGTCATTTGGCATGCAAAGTAATCGGATCAGCGCTTGAACGCGAATGCTAAATATTTATTTATTTTTTTTTTTAACAACTGCAACAACAATTTTGGCACAGCTGGTTCAAAGCAATCAGCCACATGCACATACAATCATACATGTATGTATGTATGTATGCATGTATGAAGAATCGGATATTTAATTAAAGAGCGTGTGTTGCAGGTGAGGTGCTGCCAGATGTCTGGGTTGCTTAAGTGCAAAGAATTCGAATGATTACTAAACCAAAAAGAATGAACGTGAGTTAGACTTATATACATACATATCTATGTGTGAGTGAATAGCAGGTTGGCTAGATATATGTATGCAAATCTATCAAATGCATTCCCACATACATGTAAAATTAAGTTTTTCAGGAAGAATATGTCATAGATGGGTGTCTGAATCCCTTTTTGTAGGTCTCGGAACCTCTTTGCCTCTTTGCAAATATGAGAAGTTTTAAATGCAGTACCCAGCTCCGATGCATCGCAATGGTGAGATGAGCTCTTTGTCGGACACTTCGTTTCTGGGGCATTGCTTTCTGGGTGGGACTCACATTTTTAGGATGCAGTTGAAGTCAAGATTGATGACCATCTCGATCCAGAAGTAAAAACGAGTTATTGATTAGTTAATTTGCTCTATATCTTGTCTTGCGCTATATAGTTTCGTCCATTATCGTTTCGTGGTTCTTCACTCCGTTCCGTCTTCTTCGCCCCTTAATCGCAAGCGGTACATAGGGCATCCACTACGCGCCGTCTGGTTCGGTTTCTGCAAATAGCTTTGATTTCCAACCAGCTTAACTCAAATAGCTTCGCCTCTTTGGCGTCTTCTTTGAGCAAGGTGTGGCCTATCCCTTTCCGTCTCCGGAGCCGGACATCAAGGAGCTTCATGTTAGCTTTTCTCAGCAACTCGTTATTTGATATTATTTTAGCCCAAAAATATTCGGGGTGTTATTCTAAAACAACGGTTTACGAAAATTTACAGGCGCCCAGGTTCTTGCAATGCTGACTTTCCAAGTTGGGCAACCGTACTGCAGTGTGGATAATACATTGGACTTGAAAAGACTGATCTTAAATCTTGAACTCAAATTGTCGTTACGCCATAACGTGTACATCATACCAGAGACCGCTTCGGCTTTACTTATTCGGCGGCAATGTCTTCGTCGGTGCCACCATCGGGGGCAACTTCGCTGCCAAGGTCGGTGCTATTACTCAAAGTCTCCGGTGTTTGGTCGGAGATGGGACGATATGCCATAAGACATGCCGTCAGCGTGGTCAATGTGCTGACGTAAACTGGACCTGGTCCACAGAAGTCCGCAGTCGAGGACCCATTCACTAAAAGAAAGCGAAATGGTTTCACCAGGCACTCCTCTTTGGCACAGGGCTACCCGCAGGCGGTATAATTTATTTCCATATTATTTAATTTCACTTCATTTCTTTTATTTTCATTCCATTTTCATTTCGTATCTTAACTTTTCGTTTAACGTTTCGTTTTATTTCTTTTTTCATTCCATTTTCATATCGTCACACTTTTTTTCTTATGGATAAACTTTGTTTCATTTCATTTCACTTAATTTCATGTCGTTTTTTCCCATTTTCATTTCATTTCATTCCATTCCTTGTTCGTTTTTATTACGTTTTATTCAACCTATTTTATTCCTCATTTCAATTCACTTCACATAATAAAAAATTGTGTATGAAATGAATGTTTTAGATACGTTTGTATGCATGTATGTATGTATGTAAGTACGTTTGTATGTCAATAAGTTCATAACCCCCTGAATGACTTGACTCAGCGCTATATACACCACTTAATTACATCCATAAATACATAAGTATGTACATACATATATATGTACGTACGAATGTCTGTGGAGGGGTATTCCTCAAAATTTACAAAATCCTCATACAAACCTACACGAATTTGTGTGCATATGCAGCGATAAAAATAAAGCATTAGCGACAACACCGAAAATATCAACGACAATAAGTATGCGAACAGATAATGACTTAACATATTGTGGGTCAAAGTAAATAAAAATCAAACAAAAAAAAAATAAAAATAAAATAAAAGTAAATTGGAAAAAATAAAAATGAAAAGCAAACATACAAACATATGTATGTGCGTGTGGAACACTCGCTAGGCAAATACCCTGTAGGAAAAAGTTATCAATTGATAAAAAAATAACCAACTTGTAGTTAGCTTTTATGCAGGATTTCTATAGAATATATAACTTGAGTTAACTACAAAAATGCTAACTTTAAACTAGTTGAAAAGTAATGCCGATCTAACCGGGTCATTGTATTCTTTAAACAAGTTTCCATTTAAATTTGCTCATACAAATTTTACTTTGAATACACTTTCTTAATTTTACTTTGAATACACTTTCTTTCTGCACTTCACAAATACTTTTTCCGAATTGAGGGCAAATAAAAGGAAAATCAAAATCGAATATGAAACCACCTATAGCAGAATATGCAAACGAATATGTAATGTAATAAAATAAAATAAATAAATAAGTAAAAAGACAAAAAGATTTTACCACCCTTGACTATTTCGCGGTCATCGCCATTGAAATGTAGTTAGATTGCCTCAAGGAAAATATACAGATAATAGTGACCTTCAGTTCCTTTCTAATCAACTTCAGGTTAACTTATAGTTAGATGCATTTCCCACAGGGTATATACAGTATGTAAATGTATCCACAGGGGTATATATGCATGTACATTAGGGTGCATGTCTCTCTATAAAAAAAATAGTACTTTTATTAGTTTGCTAAAGATTTACGTGAGCTGGACCGATTTGAAACCTCCAAAACGCGTTTTTTATTTATAAAAGTTTTTAAAATAATTTTTCTTAAATGATAACCTTAGATGAGAGAAGAGTTTAATCATAAAAGATTTGCATAAAAACGTTTAAAAATTTTATCAACGGTAGGTATCAAAATAATAAGATTTTGGAGATATTTTCAAATCGATCCAACTCACGTAAAAGTCGATATTTTTAACGAAATATTTTGGCGGTAGCCTTGAAATATAATAAATTAGTTCCGGTGTAAAACCGTTCCGGTGTAAAACCGTAATATTTTTTTTTTTTTGTGAAGCACCCTAATTTGTATACATACACATGGCTGATCATCGCTTACTCGCTGCCTGCATGACGCTATATTGGTTTCCTAACTAAAATGACCTTTGCATGTTAATTGCTTTATGTGTTGTTGTTGTGTTATTTATTTTTATGTTTTTTTTTGTTGGCATTTTGGAGCACTGCTTTTTGTCGACAAATTTTATATGCTGCTTGTAGCTGTTACTACGTATAATATATATACGATTTCTGATTGTTGTGACTTTTTATGTGTGTATGTTTGTATGCATTTTTTTTTTTTTTTTCATTATCTATGTCTGTTGCACATGTGTTGTATTTTTTATCAGTCTGACCGTTTATTTGGCGTCCCATGTCTGTTGTTTGAGTGTCTGTGCCGATGTCTGTCGGTTAGTCTATGCTTTTCCGCTTGTCTGTGTGTCTGTCTTAGGCTGTCTGCGGGTCTTTGCTCACAATTATTTCCAGTTTTCACACAGTTTTCCTCAAGATTTTCCTATTTTTTTTCAGTGAAACATACAAACATACTTTTACTATAACTTATGCCTAAGTGGTAGTAGTAACCTAAAATTGACTTACGCAGTACTCAAGTGCGGTTGCCTGCCCTCACACTTGCTTGCTAGTGCTTGTTGTTGCTAATTCTGTTCGCGATCCCTTATTTTTGGTACGTTTCTCGCCTTCATTCCAATACACGCTTTGAAGAGCTCTTGACTTCTATACATATCTACATATGTATCGTTATCTATTACGCTGTTCCTTGATGCATGTTGTTGCTTTTGTTACGATGCTAAACGCATAGAATCCCGCAGCTACGTATGTGACTTTTTCTCAAGTACGTTCTAAGCTAACAATCTTTCGAGCGATCTCTAAACGATCTCTGTTCCTGTGACTTCCTCAACTACGTGACTTCTAATCCAGAACACGTCACAACTTCTTCTATGTACGTTCGATCGTTGTGTTCACGCGCGTCTCGTGCAACGGTAACTTGCCGCGACTTTGGCGACGACGGTGGCGATTATGGCCTCACGGCGTTCGACAGACAAGCCATCCGCAGACATTGGCAGGTATGCTGGCGCCTCCTTTAATGCCACGAATTTTTCATGCTGTTGCCGCTGCTTACTAGAATGCCTCATAAAAGCACAACAACAAGAAAAAAAAAGGTAGTCGTCGTACAACTATTTACTAGCTGAACTTGTTTTAAATGCGGCGCTGCTTCCTTTTCAGGTTCTTTGCACTTCTTTGCGGCTGCTGGCTGTTCTAGCTGATCTTCCGCTTACCGCTTGCCACTTGCTTGGTAGTTTAGCGCACAGCTTGTGACTTTGTTTTTTTTTTTTTTGGTTGGTTGAGTTCTAGGCGCACATGTATCTAGGTATACGCTTGTGTGTGTGTGTATCTTCTAGATACCTTATTTTTATTGGCCTATCTACGCCGTTTGTTTATTAATGACTTTTCCGCCGCTTCAAATGTGTGTGTCTATCTGGCGCTGTTGTTGTTGCAATTTGGTCGCCTGCTCTGTGCTTCCTGCAGGCAATTATCGTTGCGCTGCTGCTGTTGCCTGCTACGTCTGGCTGTTCGTCGGCGATCGTGCACTTGAACGTCGGACAATGTGTCGCCAGTGCTGATGTCGTCGTCGTCTGCTTAGTCGACTTGTTTTTTTTTGGTATCTCAAGTGTGTGCGGGAATACACACACACCAGAGGGGTCTATGCACGTGCGTGATCACTTCTTGAAAATCGTGTGTGCCGTCGTCGTCGTCGTCGTCGGCAGGGTATTCCTCGACCTTTTGCTGGAGTGGCTTAATGCTTGATTTTGTTGTTGTTTTTTTTTCATTCGCTTATTGCCTTTTTCTTTTGTCTTCCTGTCTGTTTCGGCTTTTATTTTGTAGAATTCTCACAGTGAATTCGTGGAACTCAATTAAATGCGGCGACACAGTTATTCTTAACACTTTTTTTTTGTTGTTTTTACTCGTATGTATTTGTGTTTGCGGAGTGCGTATCGAACGACGTTTGTCTGCCTCAAGCGCAGAAATGAGGATCACTTGGCGATCACTTGAAGTTTTCGGCACAGAACACTGTCTGTTTGTGGCTGGTGTTTCTTACTTGAAGACAAAATGTGCGCTGCTCAATAAAGTATACACTTTTATACTAAATGCGCTGTTACAATTTGAAAAACTACACGCCAGCCAGCTGATCAGCACCTTCGACGAACGCGTCAATCAACACAGACAATATTTTCTTTTAGTTTTATTTTTACTTTTACACTATTTCAATGATGCTCACACTATAAATTTGCACTTCAAAGACACTGCTGTAATTGCTGATGATTTATGAATACTAAAAAAAAATTAATGAAAGAAAATTTTTATTGCAATTTTTGTAACAACAACATGGCATTGATCGCGTAAGTTCTCATAATTATTCACTGGTTTAATCATCCATAAACTCTGCTTGTTTTTTTTCGCTGAGAAATTTCAGTAAATTTTTTCTTTATAAAAATACTAATTTCCCGAAGTGATCTACATACTATATAGTCGCGCGATCACTAAACACTACACTTGTTATGGCGTACGTCCAACCCGTACGGCATTTTGAAATATGAAAAAATATACGCTCTCTGCGCCACCGATCAAAATGGAATCGCAAATGTAGCGGTGGAGATGCTTGGGAGCTTTGTCTGTCTGGATGTGTGTAATTTAATTTTGACGGGCAATTCCCAATTAAATTCCAAAAGTTACGAATATTGATTTTCCACACGCTGCTAAATACGTTCTCCGCATGCCACTCAATATTTACTTTTTCCTCTTCTTCTTCTTCTGCTTTAACTCATTCAAAATACAATGCGGAATCGCGCGATCTCGACGTATGCAACGTTACGCTCAAACTAAAATATTTTCTATTTGATTCACACAACACACAGTGCAGTGCAGGCGGCGAAGTGATCGAACGCGGCAGCGTTAACGACGGCGCTGCGCGCTAACTTGTCTTTCAGCGATCAAACAAACACACATTTGTAGCGAAATCTGGCGGCAGCAGCGACTGCGACGTCAACAGCGACAGCAGTGCCACCAACCCACACATACTAAACCATTGGTTAATAGTGCGTCCGTCCGTCGTTGGCGGCAATGATAACAATAACAACATACGTATGTGTAATAAGAGGAAGAATAACACAGCTTGTACACAGTAAAGTATAAAGCAGAAAATTCAAAAAAAAAACACCAAAAAATAGAAGAAAAAAAATTAAAGTGTACAACAACAACGACGCCCATAACTAAGCGACGAGTCTGGCTTTAGTGTCTGTGGTTTGCGAGTCGTTGGGTGAGTGAGTGAGTGAGTGAGTGAGTGAGTAAACGTGTGGGCCCCAACCAACGGCACCAACGGCACCAACGGACAGTGGAGACAATAACCCAGAGCCGGCAGAGCCAAACAACAATTTATATTTGACCGTATAGCAGACAAATCGAAAGATAGTACGAGTACATAGTCGGGAGCTGGAGAGTTTTAATTGAACGCGACAGCGCAAGCAGACGTACGGGCGGACGGACGAACTGACAGCAGGCACCGAGAGGCAAGGGGTGCACTGACTGGGCACTAAATGACTGTTGTGTGTCTCCAATAAAGCTGGCTCAGCCGGTAGATGTTTTTGTAGCTACTGCTGCCGCTTCAGTGCTTGTTCTTTCCCCTCTCGTTTTTTTTTTTGTTCAGTATATTCTTCACACTGTGCAATTTAAATCACCACTTGACTTGTACGTTGGCGTCAGTGTGTCGGGGATGACGATCATGACGGCGACCACGACGATCACTTGCCTCTTGATAACCTTTTTTTGTTGTGTATTTATGATTGCCTGTGAAAAAGCAACAGATGATCGTCGCTCAGCGATTCAGATTGTGTTGTGTGCGCGTTTTTTTTTCATTTATTGCGTTGCACTTTTTTTTGCTTTGTGAAATCATACGCACGATCAGCTCCAAGCGATCGCGCTGTGTGATCTTTGTCAACGTAGAATTGATTTTTGAATTCGCACTGAGGGCACATTTACGCGTTCTCAGTAAACTTATATATATA
Source organism: Rhagoletis zephyria (assembly GCF_001687245.7). Classification (NCBI taxonomy): domain Eukaryota; kingdom Metazoa; phylum Arthropoda; class Insecta; order Diptera; family Tephritidae; genus Rhagoletis; species Rhagoletis zephyria. Next base: position 31,475 of record NW_016157264.1, on the reverse strand, counting down.
CTTCATTAATAATGCAAAATTCATAAACTTTGATTCTTAATAATTTTTTTTTTGTGCTGGAGCTTGCCAGTTCTCGAACTTGCCTACGTCGCGATCATCAAATCACGCAAAAGAGAAGAATAAATTTTCACAGAACGATTGAATTTACGAGTATAAATAAAAACTTAATTCGAAAAAAGCTAAAGAACCATCATTTTCAGTAACCACTCACAGAACGTTCGCCGTGACAACCTTTTATAGTGCGACTGAGAAAAAAATATGCGCTCCTCAAAGTTCGCAAGAATTGAAGACGCGAAGTCGACGGTGAGCATGCCAACAATGAACGTTGACAGATACGACAAAGTTTACGACGCCGCGAAGTATGTATGTGGCCACGACTGAGGAAAATGTCGACGACGACGACGACGACAACAACGACCAACGTAGAGTCGGTCGCCCCAAACACAACAAAGCAGTAATTGGTGGTGCTGGTGGTGGCCAATAGACAACAGCAATTACGAATACCGCGAACGAGTTTAACATAGATGACAACACAATACAACAAAACATGAATAGCGAACAACTGCTAGAACTAGCAACATTGACAGCAATAGCAATGACATGACAGCCGCTGAATAAGCGATAAGAGTGCGCGTAGCGACGAATAAAGAAAGAACGACACAAGTTATACTATGTACAAAAAAAAAAAAATATAAAAGAAATAAAAAGAAAAAAAGAAACAAACAATGAAAATGAAAAGCACATCAACCGAGAGATAAACGAATATGACGAAGTAAGAATCAATGTGTTTGTTGAAAACGAAAACCATTTGCTTACGTAGAGAAACTACGTCACGTAAATACGTACATATAGACATACTTAGTTTTATGGAGATACAAAGGGGGAGTTGATGAATCGCGGGAACCTAATTGCAGAATAAGATCAATATTTCTGAAATATCCAGACTAACATAAATAAGTTGGATTGAGATGGAATGCCCAAAGAAGCTTTAACTCTCTTCGGAGCGTATGAAGGGGCGCAGTTCTCAAAACAGCGTATTGTTTTTAAATGTGTGGCTATTCTCTTGTTAAAGCTATTAAAATGCCAAGGCTATTGAGATGGTCAGAAAGTTTACCCCATGCTAACTCTGACGTAGACTTTCCTACACTAATCACCTCCTTCATAGCAAATATAATTTTATAGGGAACTTTTGAAGAAACAGCTTTGTTTTTTAAATATATGATGGAATGACGTAAAACCATTCAACTGAAAGGATTTGGTTATAACTTTAAGGTCTTTTTATATTGCAGTAAAATTTAAAGCCCGAAACATTCTAATTTTAAGTGACCGATTATAATTTTCAAAAGAGTCGGTAAAAAGGCTTCTTAATTTAAGCGAATCCCTGATATCGATACTGGTGGACTGCTAACTCTGGGTTAAACATTTTTTTTAAGTATGTCCATCTCTTGAACAAGGGGAGTGTTTCTCGAAATACTGTTTGAACTTATGCTCGGTTAGATACCTGAACTCGACAAAAAAAAACGCGGTAGAAAAAATTCATTTACACATAGGTTACTAGTAACCATAGCAACCATTTAGTCCCGTATGTGGAGAACTGCACGCCGATTTCGGGTGCGAAGAAATCTTTCACCTCCCATACTTCAGCGAGTGAGGACTAGAAGGGGTGCGGTGTCTAGAATCGGGGTCCTGGACCGAAGCTGAATGGGAAAGTAGGTGGCGGCGTCTTCTCCCATCAACCTATAAAATGTAGGCTATCGGATCACTGCAGTGTTTCCCAAGCAGTTGTAGCCGCAGTACAGGAAGCTTTGGATTGGTTGCTCTTTAGTAGGGCACCTTTCGAGGAGTTGAATATCTATTCCGACAGCAAAGCAGCTATCAAGGCTCTTTGCTCGTTCGAGAAAGGGTAATAATTTTTTCATCCCCTTATCGACCGCATCGTATTAAGGTACGAAGCTTGTTTGGGTTCTGAGTCACAGCGAAGTCGCTGAAAACTGCATGGCCGATGAGCTGGCATAAGAGGTAACCCTTGAGGAAGTGCTCCCGGATAGAGAAAGTCTGGGTATTCCGCTGACCTTATGTGGTCTACTACTGGCCAAATGGGCGTTTGATCAGCTAAGCCTGCGCTGGGCGAAGGAATTGGAATGGAAGGTGATTAAATCCTTCCAGGCACGAGTAGATCGAAGGCTGTCCAGGGAGGTCTACACAGAAAGCAAGTTACACCGACCGCTGGTGGTGGTTAACTGGTCACTGCATATTATCGATGAACCTTACTCATCTCACCATCTGCTGCTCTGGTGTCTACTCGCAGGAGCGATGCAGATTTTGCAGGACGGATATCGAAACTGCACAGGATGCATACCTATCTTGGAAAGGTGTCCAAAACTGATGCGCAAATCGAAGAGGGATTGGAGTGAACATTAAACGGCGGCAGATTAGATATCCACGAAGGGGTATAAGAGATGTTAAGGTCGCAATGCTTTATACCCTACAATAATAATAACAATAACAAAATCCAGCCTAGCCTTAGTCAATGTTGCGACGTCACCTAACTTAAATTAACCTTACTTTTAATAGAGAAGATCGGTGATCTGCGTGACCTATCGCAAATTAACCATGTACCTACCCCGACATGCACACATACATATCTACTTATATAACAACATATTCATACCTACGTATACATAGTATGTATGATATGTGATATTTATTCCGATCATGCTCAATCAGCGCTCAAGTACCTAGTCACTGAGTATCAATGATTGATTTCTTGCGAGCTATTCGAAAACTAAATGATCGATCAAATTCACAATTGTAAAAAAAGAACTTATATATGTATTAGGGATGCTTCGAATGTCATATTTTTCATATTTGCGAATGTGCGAATGCGAATTTTCAGAATGCGAATGTGCGAATATTAGTAATAGCATTACAAAAGCTATAATCAATTTAAGTCATCGTTTTTATTACTTAAAAATTTTGTAGCGCTCAAATATTTGCGGGCCAGATCTGTCAATTTGTCGTATTTTAGTTTAGTTTCCCACCAAACGAGAGAATTTTCACCGAGATGAGCTCGTTTTTCTTTAAGATAGGCCTTCAATTGAGCTTTAATTCAGATTTTACATCCGAGCCTTCGCTTTCGCTGGATGAATCTAAAATTATTTATGTTGAAGGCCCATCAGTGTTGCTTCATATACCTACTAGCGCCTGAAGCTAAAAGCCGGTTATTGTCCGCACTCTGGCTACAACAACAAAAACAATATTAGAGTGGACACTCTGCCCATGTACACATTCGCATTCGCAGAACATTCGTACCATTTGATGCGAATGCGAATGTGCAAAATGATGCGATTCATTCGCATTATGAATGCGAATGCAAATATTCGCAAAATCCCTGATATGTATGTATGTAAATAGCAACGTAAATGCCAACCAACCAAGCAAAAATCAACTAGCCACTCGACCAGTGTCTTCATTTGCGTAAAACACTATTCAAATACTACAAAATCTATTGCGAACAATGAAAACGAATAGTGAATATATAAATTTTTAATCGAATGCAAATGAAAAGCTTAAAAGAAAAGGAAGAACAACGCAACATCTAAAACCAGGGCGAGCATAGAAAGAGGAGCGTGAAAATTGCGAACGCAAACGTAATGGCAAATCAAAGAGCCAACAAAACATAAATCGCGCAAAAACACTAACAACCAACTAGACGAGCGCATATGAAGCGAGCGCGTTTAGCGAGAATGATCAAATCGAAAGATCAACCTACCCACAATTGTGTACATATAAACAATAAAAAAAATAAATAATAATAAAAACCATGGAGCAGTTGAAGTGATCGTCGCCACCTCACACTTCAGAGCTCCACTCGCTCACCCGCTCGATTACTCACCAAAATAGCACCCAGCAGTTGTATGGATGGCGGTGCGCAACGCGAGTATGTACATACCAAGTAAATGAGCTAGCGAGCGACGCGCCCCAAGAAACAAGTGAGTCGCCATAGCCGCTACACGCCGATCGTCAATGATCGCGCGCGCTTCTGGTGATCGCATCGATTTGTTCTGTTTTTATTTAGTTTTTATTATTGTGGCGACTGATGGGCCTTTGGGCTGGGGCGGCGCGAGGTGGTAGCTTGGCGCGTCATTTAAACATTGTCGAACGATCGACGACGATGTCAGAAAGTGCTCCATTCGCTGCCGCCATAGACAGTTGTGTATATATGTATGTATGTATGTTTGCACCTAAAGTATGTTTTTATAAACAAACAACTGTATTTGACTGAACGCAAACATTTACGTTTGTTGTTGTAGTTGCCGTTGCTGCTCCCCGAATCCGATCATTTGTGGCGCGCATTCATTCAATGCTGCCAATCAACTCAGCAACGTCACGTCACGACGCGTCGCCTCACCCCTGGCGATCTTTCTTTATAAGCGAGTAATACTCGAAAGGTGTTGATGATCATCGAGCGCAACGTCATCATGATCACACTCATGGCTGTCATGATCAGCAAGATCGGTAAGAGTACGTAGCACTGCCGCTTGTTATTGGTGCGACCACAAAAATAAAATAAACAAAAGGTAAAAGAATAAAGCACATATGTATGTATGTATGAGGGTCTGAAAAATATTTAAAACAAGAAAAAGTCGACATCAAGTATCGTTCGACTTTCGAAGACACGTTGTTTCGCTACACTACATATTGTTACGGAGCGGTGCGTCGGGGATAGGGATGTGCTGAACTATTGGCGACAATCAGACGCCAAACTGCCTCACACTGTTTTTATATATAAGTAACTTTTGTTCTTGTACTCTTACTTATACACGATCGGTATTCACATATAATACATACACACAAATATTGGAAGCGTTCTCGCTAGTTGTTATTCTTAGCCATTGTTGTTCTTTTGACGTAGTTGCCTGTTGCTATTTTAGTAGCATACATACGTTGTTTTCATCAGATCGGAGCGTTCCCTGCCATTGCGGATGTGGGGGTATTGCCGTTCTGACAACAGACAATCTCTCCGATTGATTCTCCTCTGGCCATTCGTTTTTACTTAGCATTTTCTCTTTCTCATGCTACGAACTGGTTTTTAATACATTTGTTTTCTTTTCGTTGACTTTTTTAAGTGTTCAACACGAATGGGTGCTATAATCGTTCTTAAGCGGATCAGCTCAGAGATTGAGATAATACGAATGTTGATCGCCGGGTTGCTAGTCGGTGGTAGAATGTATTCAATGGGGTCATACATACACATGTATGTATGTATGCACATATGTATGTATACTCCTACAAATGCACGCGGTGCCAAGTGTTTGGAATTATGGATTTTTTTCTTCACGGCATTTATTTGATTACGAAACTGAGATGATGAAATAATGGTCGTTGAGGTGTTTCCTGAAATAATTGTTGAGGCTTAGCAATAATTGCTTTTAGGAATGCTATGGTACATACTACGGATATTGAAGTAATTTTTAGTGATAAGCAAAGTTTTATCCCGGACAATAGGCGTACTAAATATTTCCGGTTTAGTTCAGCTAAGTATTTAGAGAAATATCTGTTTTATAGTTATTAATCGTTACGGTGTACGACAAAAGAGTAGGCGAACCATAATGATGTTCTTCTCGAACCAGTTAGCTTAAGCTCTTTTAAGATTTGAAGCATCTATACACACCTCCGGCAACGAAACGGTGGACAGCGAACAACCTTAGTCGATAGTAATTACCTAGTCCTTTTTCGAGATCAGACTTTAAAACGATGGATAGTGAAACAAGCGATCCGTCATGGTGTCCGCCCTGTTTGGCTATGTTATTATTTTGAAAAACTGTCCTTCATCATATGCCAATCTTAGTTTAATGCTAGCGCCTGAGAATGAATGTGATCATCTTAGCTTAAGAGCAAGCAGCCAGCAGCTCTCTCAACAATACCTGGCTGTTGGTAAACATAACGTGCTTGCTTTCCCCTGGTTGCCAGGTCACTACAGAGTACCTGGGGCTGAATTTTGTAACTGTGAGAAAATGCAGTATACACCGAGTGCAAAACCCGCAATCAAAAACTCACCGAATAAAATTCAGTGAGTTTTTCGAAAGAGAACTGTACACAATTTTGACAGTTAAAACTCATTCTCACACCTCCTGAATCGCAAAATGAAGAGTGCGCACAATTTTCAGTAGACATTTGAAAACTCACAGTTACAGAATCCAGCCCCTGGTAATCAAGCATCTGACCAATAGGCAAGACTTAGCTCCGACCAAGTATCCTTTGGTCCGCAACCAGTTATAGCATTCCCATCTTCGGTCATAGAAACCACCATCAGAAACTGGGTGAATGTTTCGTCCAGCAACAACTGGGATGCATCGAGAGACTGCATGTGGGCAAAACTCATAGTGCCTTCAATGTCGGAAGGTCTATCTAGTTGCTTGCTCTCACCGAGCAGACGGGACTGCAGACAACTGGTTAGACTGCTGACTGGCCACTTCAAGTGGCACAAACACCTGACTGTCATAGGCCTACATGACAACTCCATTTGCCCATACTGCCTTGAAGCGGATGAGCCAAGGATTAGGTGTGAGGCACTTGGCCGCGATGTGTTGAGTGACGAACTCTTGAACTCTTTGACACCCAACAATCTGCTCAGGTTTTTTCGATTAAAAGGGATCTGAAAACACTACAATGGACGGAATCTAGTCTAAGTGCTGTTTTTTGCATGCGTTGTTGTCGTGCCTGGGTCCGACAGGCTCAACTTTTAAAAAGAAATCAAATTTTGTAACTTCTTTGGCATTTTCGTACTATTGGTAGCCGCAGTAACGCAAGCTCACAGTTTACAACAAAGATTCGGACGGAAAGAATTTCTGGTCCTATTGCCGGAATCTTTCATATATGGGGTTTGACCGATCTAAATCGCTGCAGTTTCACAGAAAGTGACTCAAAAGCTGGTTGTAAAAACTAGGTGATAGTTGGCTAGTGTATGTTTTCGGGACTCAAAATTGGATAGAATCTTGGTGCCAAGATCCGCTAGGGCTTAGGTTGCTCACATTGTCGTTGAGGTTTATAAGAGCCACGAAATTGAAGAATCTGAGAATTAGAACTTAAAAGAGGGTTAAGATCTTAGAACGCAGTGCTTGAATATGAAAATTAGTTGATACTGTCCTGCCAAGGTCAATTAATGTCAATATTTCGAGTCACCCTACCGTTGGTTCAACCTTTAGTTTTTTTCTCACACGCTTTTCTCTCAGCTTGTTGGTCGGTTAATAGGTAATATTGGGTCTCGTTAAAAAATTTGGCCTTTTAGGTACGAAAATCAGGTTGTCAGCATGAATTATCACCTACGTTGCTAAGTGGTGAGCCCAAGATTTTGTTAAATTTAACGCAACATTCGAGTATTTAGTTCGATAGATTTTGTGGAGTATCACCAGTGCGATGCCTTAACATTTTTTGTTTTAATTAATGGCAACTCTAAAGTCTATACTCGTTGAAATTACCGAGTATTCGGTAAATATTTGTATATATAGACACACATGCACATGTTCTGTCGATCAACAAATGTTCTAAATCCCTCTGCAAATGCACAAAAGATCACCGCTGAGTTTACCAGACACATTGTTGCTATTGTAGCTCGGCCGGCACTAACAACCCAGTCGGAAAAGTAGTAATGCATTACATGCGTGATAAATAGTGTAATGTATTTTTTATGACTTCTCGATTCCATTATTGTCAAATATGTAAACAGCATTCTAATATATCCAAAAGGTCCCAAAAATTTCATATTAAATCGCATTAATTTCTCGACACTAGGTAATGCTAAATTGAATCGGACATCGGCCGTGGTGAAAAAATGCATTTTCGAATGTGAAAAGGGTAGTTTTACTGATTATTTTTTCGATTACTATGCATTGCATTTTCCCACTGGGAATAGCACCATCGCCACCGACAACGCCATCACTATATCGGTTCTTGTAGCGCACATGTTGCGCTCAATCGAAATTCCTTGCCATTTTATTTTTTCTGTTCTATATTTAATGGCAGCAAACAAAAAAAAAGAAGAGTATCTATTTATGTGCTTGTATGTATGTTTAAGGCTGTGGCTATGTATACAACAATAAGTTAAGAAATGGTCAGCATAAGGCAGTATAAAAACAGAAAATAAAAACATGTGAATTATTTATAGTGGGTTGGCGTAAATTTGCGATGGCAGTTAGAGTGTGTGTGGTTGGTTTGAAATTCTAGTTTTGCGGCTTTTGTCAATTCTTGTATACATGAGTACATATGTACGTATGTATGTCAATATGAAGGTATTTCGCCCACCACCAACAGTATTTTGGAGACATATTGGCAGTTAATTTTTGCTTAGAAATAAATACTCGCAGAGATAATCCAATAGAATTGACAAAGTATTTATGTATGTATGTACATACATATTCCATTTTCGGTTTAATCATTACTGAAAGGTGCGTAGTTATTGTTCTACTTATAATCTAACTTTTGTATTACCCAACGCGGAAACCAAAGGCTTTTGAAAACAAATTATTTCCAGTGTAAATGCTTCGAAATTGGGTTCCTTATACCATAAATAAAAGTTTCGAAGCTTGCACAAATTCTTAAAAATTAATCAAACTTCAAAATATGTATTGTAATAAAAATTTTAAAGTTTTTAAAATGAATTTTTAGACATTCTTCGGGTATGCAGTTTTGTAGCTCATTTAATTTTTTTTAATAAAGTGCTGATTTCAAATAGCTCGAAATTACCGTTGATTTTTGAGTTTTTTTTTTGTAGTGGATGTTGCGCATTTTCTTCCATATAACGCATTTACAAAAAAAAATTATAGGTAGTACTTTTCGCAATTATACGCCATCCACATATTGACAAATTTTGACTAGTAATTTTTTATTATTTAATTTTCCGCAGCTCGGTTTAAGCTCAGTTTTCGACAACATAAAAAACTAAAACATGAAAAAGTATTTTCCCTCGGCAAGCAATGGCAAAAAACCGAGTATATTCTGATAATGAAAAACAGCTTCTCAATACTGGTATTGCTTCGGCTTGTCTATTTCGAAGTTGCTTTCAAACTGAATAATTATGTTGATGCCATCCCGGTGGATTTGCGTTAGTTGTAGGCTGAGCACTTTAAATGCCAAGACTTTTTCAAAATAGTGGTGATAATTTAGCGGAGTGCTGGATATATGTATGTATGTACAACCTTGCCTTCAACGTAGGCGCGTTGTGTTGGCAGATTGGCATTTCGCCTGGATTAAGATTGTGAAAAATACTACTTCAGCTTCAAGTGTAAAGACCTTAATGTGTTCAATATGAAGATCGTGTTTTTCCAGATACAATCATATTTTTGCTTATCAGTAGCAGCGGTAAGTAAACGTGCACATTCATTCGATTATGTGCGAAACATATGTATGAATAAAAACATCAGTTGCGTTCGGATGTGCTCTAATTAGGGTTGCCAACCGTACTATAATATATAGTATTGTACTATTTTTTCGGTCTGCGTACTATCTTCTGTTGAAAAAAAAAATATAGTACGCAAAAATACTATATTTCCTAAGTTATAAATATAAAAAAAAATTTCAGTAATTTGTAAGAAAATATGTATATGAAAATAGATGACCTTTATACTGAAATAACAAAATTAAAAGAAATATTCTTCAAAATAAACGGTCGTGGTGAGTTTATGAACAGAACCACAGATCAAAAATGGCAACATTTCTAAAAATACTGATAATGAAATACCAAATTTACTTAAAATTATTTAATTTCTACTCTCTCTTACTGCTACTTCGACATTCACTGGAAGAGTTTTTTCTATTGTGGATGTAAAATAGCGAGATGAGAGAAACAAAGCGACTACCTCACCAACAAAAAATTAACTTTTGATTTCTATTAATTTAAATATTGATTGCGATAAAGCATATAGTACTTTCGTGGTTAAAAAGGAATTGTGAAAAATTACCAAAAGTGCAAAGAAATATATTTAGAAAAAAGATGTTTACTTAAAAAGCGTTTTTACATGTTCTTTTAAATAAAATACTATATACATATATTTGAAGTGAACTATATTTTTTCAGTTGTTTTTGAGAAAGTACAATAAATATCTTATAAAATGTTGGCAACCCTAGCTCTAATAAAAATAACCATTATATATATGTACATATGTACATACATATGTAAATTGTAGTAGCATTTAATAAATTTCTATGAGAATACTTACATAGGTACATATGCATGTTTTCGCAGACCAAGATAACGCTAAAAGAACTGGAACGTATACGTGCATACATGTATGTATGTACATATGTGTGCTTCGCGAAGCACTTCAACATCTAGTACAATAAATTTATTCATTATATTAAAAAGTAATTATTAAAAAGCACTTGCAGTGGTGCTACGCTGATGGTGATCTTATTTTTTAGTTATGCCACTTATTAGTATTGTCATCATTAATCTTAATATACCATACATATTTACATAAGTATTTATAATGCTGTTATTTGTTCATTACTTTCAATAAGTTACCCTGTAGGAAAAGGTGAAGCAATTATGACTCAGGTTGGGTTCGGTTTTTATTTTTGACGTTGCGTTGGCACACTATCTTCCCATTAACACGTTGTGATGCTGCTTTGGAAAAGCAATAACTCCCAATTCTTCTAAAATCAATTTGTGTTTCGCAATTTTAGAACAAAAATAATGAAAAAGGGTGCCTACTCACGTTAAAAACGGGTTTAGGTACCGATACTACTAAGCCAACGCCTCTGCTCAGTCATACAAAGCATCACTATTGATTGAGTATGAAACAGTTGACGTTCAACCAATGCCAATCCCTGATAGGCAAGCAGCTGTAGGAAATTTCCAGATGCTCAGAATTTGTAAATATATCACACTACCACCCATACCATCGAGCTAGATAGACTCACCACCTTTTTACAGTACATGGATTATACTTATTCTCCTTTTGTAGATATATTATAACTGGTTAGGAGAGTCATATGCGACGCTGCAGTTATGGAGCGTGGGGGGTAACAGTACAAGTGCATAGTCCAGCTGACCGCGAAGCTTTGAGAGCTCTGACATGACTATTTCTTAAGACTCCTTTCAGACACGTCAAGTCTTGCCTTCAAGTCTGTTCGGTTCGTAGACGAAGGAGGTGACAAGAGAGGAGTAGAGTACATTCGTCTCACCTCCTTCGCCTACGACAAGCAGACTTGAAATCAAGACTTGACGTGTCTGAAAGGGGTCTAAGCTTGATCACCGACTTGGGGTACTTAACCTACTTTGATTAAACTTGTTTTTCATTGTTAATACTTCATTGAGAAGAAAACTTTATATTGCAGAAAAGCGCTTTAAGAATAAGTGTTGATTTTAGTAAAGGATGCTGCCTGAAATAAAATCCCCTTTTGCTGAAAAATCTTTAGAGAGAAGGGAAGTCTTGAACTTTAAAATAAATCTTAAAAATTTTGTAAATTTTTTAAGGTTTAATTTGATTTTACATGGGATTCCAAAATTGTGGGAAAAATTAGAAAAATTTCCTGCTTCTAATATTGCCAACTGAACGTTTTCAACAAGCCAAAGTGTAAACGAGCTATAAGCTGATAAAGAAATGCATAGAAGAAGAGCCTACCAATGCATCTTTCTTCTTTGTCATCACTCTTTTATTTAATGCCATTCAGTAATATCGACCAAGATCAGTTCAGTGAACATGCATACGTAGTGTTTACTCAAAAATGTGATCCATTTGATAAACAGGTTTGATTGAATTACGTTTTTACAACCATGTATTTAATCACTATTAGTGAATGAGTAGCAGCTATAACGTAGTCATTTAGTCGTGGTGCCACGCATACATACATACAAAAGCTTGTATGGCAAGTAAAAGGTAAATTGCGTGTAATGACACATACATATGCACATTCATATGTTTGATAGATGTGAATAGATCAGTGATCGTTTGTCAATGAAAATGTGTTTTACGCGCAAGATGTGCATTTATCAATAAACCATCGGAAGTATATCTCTGAATGGTACGAACGATTATCTGGCATTGATCATGCTTCGTTTACCCAGCAACACATCTGTGTAATATGGTTCAATGATCTTTGTTTGAATGAAAAAAATAACCGCTGGCCGTAATTACTCTGGCTATAAGATTAGTAAGAGTGCTGACTGATGGCAGTCGAGTGGAAAGAAGAAAACTCCCGGAAAAGACAAGTTCAGATTTACTTTCTAAGTTGCCTCTCTATCCCATAAATTACCACAAATCCAAGTAAGTATAGTATATCGGGAGGCCTGTTTCCTGGCATGCGTATCATCGATCATTTAAACTTAACATACACACAAATGCCCCAAATAAGTCATGCCTATTGCTGATGGCAACTAAAGTCCACTGATAACCCGTCTGGCTCTAGGGACACTCGGTAATCTACACTCCTCGTTACAGCCGGACCTGGACCATTCGCATACAGTAGGCATGAGTTATAAAGGCCCCCTGGTTATGGCGTTCCAGAAGAGGCGAGACAGAAGGCGACGATACGCAGGCAGGAAAATCCAACTAAGTGGTCACCGGCAGCCCTCCTTTGTGAGCAGTAGGCCGATTCCACTTTCGTGTCGTTGGATCGAAGACAGGGTCGGAACAAAATCGTCTCGGTAATGCTGGCTTCTTGTGAAACGGATACTCTGGTTTCAACTGGCGGAAGAGGGATGAGCCTAACCTAATAAAAACGGTAGGATTCTACGGTGGCTTTTCATCTTATACACACAACAGCCAACGCAGTCAAACGCAGTAAATATTGACGGGCTTTAGACTAATTAATGACATGTTTTTTTGTTTTTTACATTTAGCAGATATCGGGATTCTCAGTGGTGATCTTAAGGATCGCAGCCGCTAACCAAGCTGTTAAATAACCTATTGTTGTTATTATATCGACTTGGCACCTTGAGGAAAGGAGAGAATTCTGAATTATAAACTCGCAACAAGCAAATCCGTAGTAATTCTTAAAGAAATTTTTTGTTGTCTTTCACTTTGACTGACGATCGACAAGATCAAAGTAGTTTAGCACACAAGACAACATTGACATGTTTCAATAGCATTTGCTTTTATCTTTCAACATATAGCTAATTACAGAGTATGATTAGTTGTTAACATTTGAATAGAAAAAGTTGACTCAGACTCAACATTTTATGTATGCATATTAGGGTGGTCCTTAAAAAATGAAATGGACGTATTTTTTCAGTCTCACCTCTTCAATCGGTAACACCACTGTCCTTAGAGGCATCTATGAGATATCTTCGACTATGGTAGTATCGATTTTGGGTATAAGATTAACAAAAAAAAAAAATAGTTTTAATTTTTTGAGTCTCTATTGTTGAATCTATGTGCGGACACACCTTAACTGTGTCCAATTGGGACCAAAATTCATATGTGATATCTGTGACAGTGGTATTACCGATTGAGAGGGTGAGACCTAAAAAATCTTTCATATAATTTTAAGGACCACCCTACTGTTCATACATACAATGATTTATTTACATTGAGCGTCGACGTTGAATAGATATTGCCACACACTATGATGAGTATCTTTTGCCGGCTTGTATCTATCATTCACTTAGCAAGTTTTTCAATATTTTCATGCGTCCTGCGCAATCAACACCCGCAGCTGGCAGCAATTTTATGCGTTGCAGCTGTTTCATTGCTCGTCAGTTGTGACTACATCGCTCAATCACTCACTCACTCACATACGCACACACACACACACATACTCTTCCGCGCGACATCATCGCTTTCAGCTTACCAATTGCTAGCTTTCAATCGATTGATCGGTTGGTTGTCCAATCTATTCTTCATTTTTTGTGGAATCGACTGCCGCCGTATTTCCGCCGCAAAGATTGACGCGGTACATAAGAGGCATCGCTCACTTTAAAATGCATAAAAACATTTCCTTATGCATCGCAAGTAGGCGCACAGAGGCGATCAATGATCCTCGCCGCATTATTTATGCAGCGCGTTGGAGAGGAAAAGCTGCGCGCAACTTCACGGCGACCGATCGATCGACTTTGTATTTGTTTATTTACATATTTTGATTGTCCTATGCAACCACGAATGGAAAAACTATATTTGTGTATGTATGTATGTGTAGAATGACGTGAATGTCAGTTCACTTGCTTGGCTGTGAAAAATTGTTGGCGACGTCGGTGGCGGGGCGGCGGCGGCTACAGTTGCTCACGGCTTGCAGCTTGCGACTCGAACGCCACTCACACAATTGTCTATTTTTTACAGCTTTTTGTTATGGTTTTATGTTATTTTGTTGCTAGTGTTGTGGTTGTTGTTTGGGAATCGCCATTGTGGCGGCTGAAATAAAAAATACATATGTATGTACGTGCTATGTAAACTCAGCCGTATGCACGCACTTAGCGCATATACCGGTTTCTCGCCGCGCCTTTATTTTAAATCAGTTCGCTGTGCCGCGGCGGCCGCGTCAACTTTGGAGTCAGCAAACGCGCGGGCGCTGCAGTTTGGTGGGGCTCGCGCGGCATTGCGATCGCAGACTTACGTCGCCAGCAAGTTATGTGGTTTCTATAAACATACATACATATGTATGTACATATTTATGCTGTTATGTTGCATTACCGCAGCCAAGTGGCCGGGGTCGCGTTGATTGTCGATTGTCGGCCGCGCGCGTTGTCTGACTGTGGCCGCGTTTTTTGCCGCCACAAAGCGACTGTGCCACGACGTTTGGCGATTGTTGATTTGTGTTGATGTTGTTCGCTCATTTCGTTGGTATTGTTTTTGCTGGTTGTTGCCATGTTTTTTCCAATTCACTTGCCACCACTGTACAATCTTATAAGCGCAGAGATCTGTGAAGTTGTTGCTTGTAAATATTTTTGCAGCAGCAGACAGCTGTTGTTCGAGTCTTGCGTTTTTACTTCACCCCTCTCTTAAATTAACTTGATTGAGCGTTTAATATCCATACATATGTACATGCATATATGTATGTATACCATGCCAATGTATTTGGTTGCTTGCTATTGTCGATTACCGATTAAATCGCCGGCATTCACTGCCGATCACTGGAGTGACCAAACTGGGCAATCGCTTCGACACAATCAGGTTGATCGCGCCGCGCCGCGCCGGTTGTCTGTGGCCGCTGGCGGAAAATAAATTATTCGTTTATTTATTGCCTTATTGTTGTGTGCATTAAAAAAATAAAATCATTAAAGATTTGATTGGTTTTTATGTTTGTTATCGATTCGCGAACATTGTTGTTCGCAGCGCAGTGCAATGAAGATTCATTGGAATCAGGAGGCAAGTTGAGTTTTTAAATTATCGTTACTCATTGCAATGTTGTCTTGAAAAGGTTATACGTGATTAGTTATAGGCCCTCCAAGCTGGCATGCACAATAGGGTGGTCCAAAAATGCAAGTGGGGAAAAAGTAAAGTCGGAATTTTTATACTCTCACCCCCTAGGATCGTTCTATACCGAAAAAATATAGTTTTTTTTTTGAAATCAAAAAATATTTATAAGTCGCTCAAAGCGCTCAAAATTTTCCATGCATCAAATGGGTTTGGATATAGAATAATGGCAAGGGGTCATAGCATTAAAATTCCGACTTTGCTTAATTTGGATCACCCCAATGTGCATACATTTAAGTACTATAAGTGTCACAGCAATGAATTCGAAATATATGCAGCTTATTTTTTACAAGTTTTTCAGCCCTTTAATTTTTAAAACACGTCGTTGTTAATAAAATTGCGGAAAACGTAAGGAGCTACAGCCAAAATTTCGGAGCTACATAAATAGAAAAATAAAGAGCTAAATCAAAAAGCACCAAAATGGCAATACTGATCATTTTTGTTTCCAATATACATATGAATATTTGGCGCTGAAACGTTTTCTACGGGTTTGGCCGAGCTTCTCCTCCAATTCGAGTTCCGCTTCTTGATGTTGTAACACAAATGGAGAGATCTACTCCACCTCCGAAGAAAATTTTTTAGAGCAAAAAAAGTTTTTCTCACTCAGCGGTTTGTCGTTGTCTGCCGAGGGCCGACTGCTATTTAAAAAAATATTGAGGTTGTTCACGCTTGCCTGGTTATCAGGTTATATGTGGTTATATATCTTTTTCAGTTTGCAATAATAAAATTCACTACACAAAAAAAAAAAAGATTTTTACCAGATAACCTGATAACCAGAAAGTGTGAACAACCTCATTGTTTGATGTTGCAAGAACCAAAATTTAATCATGAATCTTTACTGGTGAAAGTTTTATTGTAATTTTCCGTCATAACTTTAAACCGGTTTATCCGGGTTTCAAAATCGGGAACCATTTTTTGTTTTCAAATTGCAATTTTTCGAATAAGCCGAAAACCGGATTTGGAAAAAATGCGTATAATCGAACACCCTAATAACTATTTAGACCACCGCTTCGACCAATTATTCTACATAGATATGTACATATTTGTTCACACATACTGTGCACACATGTATGTACATACATCATAGAAATTAGTTGGTTGAAACTAGAAGGTAGAACGCCAAGGTAAGAATTTTAGAAACGCAAATACGCAGACACCTTCCGCTTTAAGAGGTGTGGCCATTTACTCGTAGACAGTATTTATACAGGTAGCTATTTAAGTAAGCAAAACTACCGCTAACTAACCAAATAAATTCGATATTCGATATTGTTTCATCGACTTGCTGGACAACCAACAGCGAGGAGGAATGTTTTTATTATCCTTCGGCAGGTCAACGTGGATTTGCGAAACGTGAATTTGCTTATGCTCTTGTATTTATAATGTAGTGATATAGACCAGTACATATGTATGTATATACCATTATCATCCAGTCTTTCACCTTTTCTGCTATGTATTTTCAAATGAAATTTTAAATCATTTTCTTTGTATATTCTTTTGTTCGCGCTTGTTTGTCGCCAACTCTCTCCCTTGGCTGACAGGTAAAAAGGGACAAGTGCTTCACACTTCTTTCATTTCGCTTCGTGTTTTATTTTTATTTTTTTCTTTGTTTGTCTCTATTGTATACATAGTTCCATTAAATTGCTTACGATATTTGTTGCCGTTGTCGGTCGGCAGCTTAGTGTAATTGTAGCCTGCTTGTTGACGTTAAATGGATTAACAATGTGTGCTGTTGCACTTGGCGGGGTCAGGTCAAGTGCTTGAGGTCAGTGTGCACAGACACAAATACACATACATACATATGCACTTTAAATGTAGATACATATGTATGTACATATGTACTACACTTGTACACTTGCTACAAGGCCTTTGATGTTGTTTGCTTCACTGACAAATTTATTGCTTTATGGGTTTTACCTAGGAATCCCCTTTTAAATAGAAAGCATTGAATTTCTGCGCAGCGATATTTGAGTTGGGACCACTTCCATGGAATGTCCGTAATTATGTTTGAGTGTGCATGAAAGGGGCTTGGGTTTTACCAAGGAATCTCCCGCGCGCAGTATCGCTAGTCGTTTGAATTTAAATGGGGGTTTTCCATGGAATCTCCTCTAGGCGAAGTTATTAATGTTGGCTCGCTGGGTTTTACCCAGGAATCTCCTACAATATTAATGAAACTATAGGCATACATTTCGATGAATGTATGTAACTAAGTAGTTTAAAAACAGTTTCAAAATTAAAAAAAAAAATAGATCAGTTTCTCAACAGTTTATTTTCACTTAAGTTTATTTTATTGTATTCTTTTTATTTTATCTTATTTTATTATATTTTATTCTATTTTATTTCATATAATTTTGTTTTATTTCTTGGCAAGTTGAAGAGAGTTTAATGATATACAACTGAATTTATTTTTAGTGCCATTTCATCACGCCAGCTACGTAATTCTAACGAATTCCTGCATTCTCGTACATTCAGCAGGCGAATGGGCGTTGAGAATGATTGTACAAATAAAAATTCGTAGATATGTATTTTATTTATTTGCAAATATATATATATATATATATATGTATGTATGTAAGTGTGCTAGTGTTCATACATAAGTAAAATACAAATTGGCAAAAATACTTTGCAGTCAATTATAAATGCATGAACCTATGTATGCACGTACATATGCTGCGTGGATAGCCCCTTATTGCCAGCCAAGAGATATTAACAAGATAACTTTATTTTTATATTTATTTTAAATATTTTTGAGAATATATAGAGTTCTCATGCAAACGTTTAAATGTATGTACATTTGGGTGGTCAAAAAGTAGTAAAGTCGGAATTGTAATGCTCTCACTGCCTAGGATTGTTCTATATCGAAAAAAATATACCCCTATTTTTTTATTTTGAAATCAAAAAATATTTAGTGCCCGCTCAAAGCGCTCAAAGTTTTCCATGTATTTTTATATGGAAAAAATAAATGTTTTCATAGAAAAATCAACATTTTTCGATCGGAAAACTCTGGCTCTCTTCAATTGTTTATTGTTTTTTGATTTCAAAATAAAAATATAAGGGTATACTTTTTTCCGGTATAGAATAATCCTAGGAGAAGAGAGCATAAAAATTCCGACTTAAATTTTTCACCTGCATTTTCGGACCACCCTAATGTACACACATATTTTTTCATATTTTCGTATTTAAAATCCACATCACTTGCATTTTTTTTTGCGAAACACCTTGAAATCTCATGTGGATTCAACCTCCTTCCCCACCACCCATCATTTAAGAGCCAATTTATTTGTAACGCACTGAGGCTCCTCGCAAGAGCGATTGGGTGTTGCTTAATTTGGAAAGTGTGTGAAATTAATTAATCTTGTGAGGCGGCTGCAAAATATTTCAAGGAATTCCTAATACTTTTCTATCTGAAACTTTTGTAAAAAAAGAGCTGTTTATTATTTTGTAATCGCGTAAACAGAATGTGTAGTTACTATTTATGTGTAATATGTTCATAGATTTAAATTTTCGGCAAGACAAATTTTTGTTAGATAAAATTGATATTGAGTAAAATACTAAAAAAAATAAAACACTACATGTTTGGTCATTACAAATTCTATATAAATTTTTAGTTGTTTAAAAACTGTACGTAAATTTTTAGTAGATAGTTTAAAAATATAGTATGCCCACTCTTTTGGTTATTAAAAAAAAGATAATTTTTTTTGAAAGCTCAAGTACCGAACACAAAACAATTAAAAAACAGCTCATAAATCCTTTGCCATTAAAACAAAAATTGTTTGATGTTTTGTTGAACGCTTTTTCATAATTTCTTGTAATTTTTAGAACGAAATATTATAATCAAAATGGCACAATGCCGAATCCAGTCTGTCTCCAAATCAAATTTGAGAAGGGATGACGGAGAATCGTTCATCCATTTAACACACTCCTACCCTGTCGCAGACCCTAACAATCAAAATTAGAACATAATTTTTTGGTAGTAGAAGAACTGAACGTAAACACAGGAAAAAGTTATATACTAATTTTTGTAATTTTCTTCGAGCATTTTCGGCCTACTCTAACAATAAAAATAAAGCAGTTTCGTATACTTTTCATTATCCATGTGTTTTCGGTGGAAAACTATTGGTAATGTAATGCCGGGTTTCCACTTGGCATTAAATGACAAAAATTTTAAGGTCAAAGCGTTAAGAAAAATTGCCACTAAAATCGTTTCCACAAGGCATTTTTTTTAAATGGCACACATTTTTCGTAATTTCAGTGCCTAGTGGAAATTCAGCATACGAGTCTTTTTTACTAACTGAATTTTCAAGTAAAATTATTTTTTATTTATATTAAAAATTAGGGTTGTTATAAAGAGATCTGTCATTATTTGCCACACAGAACTCTCGAAAGGCAACAAAGATTTGAAAAGTAATTAAGATCGGCCATAGTTCCAAACGCTTATGTACATGAAAAACTTATTCTTCGAGATAAATAAATGACAAAATCCATTAAATAGACGACGCTAAATCGAATGGTACAATGATCAGTCCCTATTTTCTCCCAGTATCTAGGCTTAATTTTATTCCCCTTTGATATTTACGAAAACGTGTTAGATCACCTGCAAGATAGGTCTGGAGTGCGCCATATCGTACAATAAAAAATTTGCCAGCTATTTTTAATATCTAGAACACCTTCTTAGCATTTATGTATCGCTTCGTTCACTCACCTTTGAGCCGCTCGCGCGCATTCTCCAACGCCGACTTGCGGGAATTCACTGTCGTTTCTACAAAGATAAGTAAAAGCAAAACATTTAAAATTTAACACATAGTAATTTAAAAAATTATTTATTACATATTTGGGTAATTAAAATGAGAAAAATATATATGTATGTATGTGCTTATTGCGTTTGAAGGAATTTCATTTGAGGCAATTAGTAAGCGTCTTTGGTATGCGGTTGGTGGCGCAGCTGTGGCGGATTAGTCGCCCACGCACTGACACTGACATTAAATTACATACTTTTCCGCTCAAGAACAAATTGTTTCAATGAAAACAAAAAAAAAACAAACCACTAAAACAAAAATATCTTTCAAAGTTTCGTCACAGCTGTGAAAAACAAAAAATCTAAACAAATTTGTATTGTAATTAAAAGTAGAAAGAG
>NW_016157264.1:6616-9210 GCF_001687245.7 Rhagoletis zephyria | reverse complement strand
CTGCTCATTAACCCCATTGAGTAAAATGTAGATAACTACAAAGCTCTATTATGGCATCATTTTCATTATTATAACTTTTTCATCTTACTGATAATTTTTAATACTGATAACTTAAAGATTCAGATCGTAAAAAAATATACAGCAGTAATAAAAAATATAAATTTCTATACAAAAAATAATTAAGGTGATGGTAAAAGCGGGCACATCACGGAGCTGCAGTACCAATCAGCAACTGAGCAACAAGCAGCAAGCAGCAAGCAGAAGTTATGAGCACATAAAAGGGTCATTGAAAAAATGGAAGAAGGATATGGAAGCACTTAAGCGTTTTTTTTATTCATGACTGGATGTACAGACATGTGTATGGACTTATTCAATTAAATACATTTGCATGTATGCATGTATGCAAATTAGGGTGGTTCAAAATAATGCATGGGAAAAAGTAAAATCGGAATTTTAATGCACTCACCCCCTATAATTGTTCTATACCGAAAAGAATTTTAGCCCAGTTTTTTATTTTGAAATAAAAAAAAAACAAATATTTAGAGGTCGCTCAAAGCTCTTACAGTCTTCCATGTATTTTACATATATGGGGGAAAAACAAGTTTTCGTAGAAATGGTATAGAATTATAAATATTTTTTGTTTTCAAAATCAAAATACAAGGTTGTAATTTTTTCGGTATAGAGCAATCCATGGGGGGTGAGAACATTAAAATTCCGATTTTTTTTTTGACCACCCTAATGTAAGTACATTCACATATTATTTATTATTGCATTGGACGGAAGTAAGTCAGCAAACAAAGTCAAAGGCAAGCTGTGGTGGAATTATGCATGCAACAAGTTTTGCTGCCAGTCGCTAAAATATGCGAAATCGCCTTTAGACCGACCAACAACGCGAATGCGAATGCGAATGCGAATGCGAACATAAAAACATATAAAATAATGAAATGCTTCAGATATAAATTATGAGTAGTATCAGCTGCAATGGAGCGCAGAAACCTGAATGATGGTGAATTAAATGAAATAAAATAAGAGCAAAAGGAAATGGAAAAAATGGAAGAAATAAAAAGAAAAAATAAACCGTAAAGACATAAACTGAACAAAAGGATGTGAAAAAAATGAGCTAAAATTATTACAAAAAAAAAAAAAAATAATGCTTACAAAAAACAAACACGCACTCATCGTAATGAAGATAAAAATTAAAGCCACACAAAAATAAAAACCAAACACCTCACGGTTACGTGTTGTAGCTGTTCGTTGTTGGTTGCCTGGCTGGAATGCACGCAAACAAGACACGAACGGGCAAACAATGAGCAATACGTTATGGCAATAAAAAAAAAAAAACTCAACATAGGAAGGGGCAGCAGGGTCGACCGGGGCAGCAACAGTAAAAAAAAAGCGCACACAAACGTGAAAATTGCAATAAATGAAGGCAGCGCAGCAACAAGTAAAACGTCATCAGCGGCGGCGGCGGCGGCGCATGCGCAAATAGCCGCAGTGCGGGCCATGCACATGGACGGGACGCGGTAAGTGGCGCAAAAAAGCGCGACGAAGCAGCACCACAATCAGCAGCGAGCATTGAACTGGTTTATTCTCATAGTGATGATGAGTCGACGGCAAAGACGCACGAACCACCAGCAGCTGGACAAGACGGAGTGACGGAGAATACGGTGGTCGAATGGTCGAATGGACGGTTGGCCTGGCAGTTGCTTTGAATGGATAAATTGTGCGCTTGGTTTGTTCGTTGGTTGGCGTTGGTGCGACTGCGAGTGCGTGTGCGTGGTGAAAGATGACGCTAAGCAGCGGCGCGCCACAGCTAATGTGGAGCTCAGCGTTTAGCGAGGAGCTCGGAGAGACGGAAATGCATACATACATTGCTTGGCTGCTAAGCGCAGCGACCGCGCTCCGTCGTCGTCGTCATCATTATTTGGCGTCAAACCGGTTAGTTGCTGGCATTTAAAGCAGGGCAAAAATTACTGCCGCTACACTAGCTGCTAGCTTTGTTGTTGCTGAAGAGGGAGTGTTGTTTATAGCCGCCACATTGCGAAAATGTCTGGAAGTTTGAATGCGGCATTTAGCGAATGACGCTGGGTTGCGGGCACGCGCAATCCGGTTACGCAGCGCGCCGTTGACTTCAGCGGCCTGATAGTCGCTTTGACTGCGTTACTAAATTTGCGCTTGGCTTTTGAGGCCATTTGTGTTGGCCAGAGAGGTAGAGTTGTTGCTGCTGCTGCTGTTGATGTCTTGATGTCTTGTGCATCGCCGCCAACGATGACCGTATTTCCGTTTCAAGTCGAGTCTGTTGCAGGCAATGGCTTCGCTTTGCGGCAAACGAGCATATGCCAGTATGTTGTTGCATTGTTTTGCCACCGGTTTTTTTTTTTTTTTTTGTTAGCAAGAAGTGCAATGCCGCAGGCGACACTCAGTCGCCATTGTCTTTGTAAGGCAAGCAATTCCAGGCAGTGTTGTTACGTGAATGGAGCCAAGCTGCCCAGCAACTTGTATTCGCGTGTCGTCAGTTCGGTTGCGAAGGGGGGCTTGGCTTTTGCACGCATTAAGAAGTGCATATTGACCAACAAATACATGCACATACAAAG
>NW_016157264.1:0-4691 GCF_001687245.7 Rhagoletis zephyria | reverse complement strand
TTGCAGCTGCGCAGCTAAAGATTTTACGTTTTGCTTGTAGGCTGAGTAATTTTTTGGTATGATATGCTGATGCCATAGCAATATCCTTGAGATATTTGCTTTTAACCAACACCTGTGTGCGCTTAAATATATACAAATACATACGTACATACATACATATCCATAATGAACATTTGAGCAGCATTGTACATACATATGTATTTGTTGTGGCAGCTGCATGCGGGCGTTGCAGACAGCGTTGGCGAAAAAGCAATCAATTTAATGGCTGATTTGCATGTGTTGCGAATACATATTTGTAATCAGGTGGAAAATGCTTAAAACAACCAATTACCTTGACAAGAATTTTGTAAGCAGTTGGTATTTTGTTACAAATTAAGATAAAATATATTATGTGCCTCTAAACAGATTTCATTAAACAAAGTCTTTCGAGAACGAATTTTCGATGCGAGTGGACTGATCAGTGTTGCCAGAGACTTTTCCTGAAAAATCTGACAAGCGAATATTAAATCTTCAAAAATCAAACTTCCGATGCGAGTGCGCTGATCCAGAAATTTTTCGTGAAAAATTTGGAAAAAATTAAAAAAAAATCAAGATTTCAATTGCAAGACCTTAAATATTGTTTATATCGCAAAAGCAAGAATTAAGATATAACAACAAATAAAAACTAACAAATATTAGAATTTATTTCAAACAGATACGATTTATGTAAATATACATATATGTAATTACAAAGTGACAACCACTCTTTTCACTTTATTAGTAATAATAATTTGTTATTAAATTTCTTTGCAGTTTTACTAGCAAATTTTCATTTAAAAAGAGCACACTTATAATACTTATATTTTGATAAGTATACCATTTTTGCAATGTTCACGTGTATTTGGAACACATTAAATGTATTTTATTTTATTTTTTAACAATATAAAACGCGTTTAATAATTTCACTAAATAGGTATACTAAAATGAAGGGATATTCAACAATCTACTTCCGTTTCATAATGATCTCGAAAACATTAGGGAATGAATGAGTATGTCTACGGCGCTTTAAAGTAATCAATACTTCGATGAATAACGAAAATTTTTAATAAAAAAAAATCGCGTGATTTTATATAAAACCATTTTTTATAAAAATCAATATTTCGGTAAATAATGAAAATTTTTAATAAAAAAAGGCGCGATTTTTTATTACAAAATTTCGCCTGCGGCGCTTTAAAAAATAAACAATACTTCGATAAATAATGAAAACTTTTTATAAAAAACCGAGCAAATTTTTATTAAAAGTTTTCGCCTGCTGCGCTTTTTTACGAAAATCATTACTTCGATAAATAATGAAAATTTTTTATAAAAAATGTCTGGGGAATTTTGTTTTAACATTTTCGCCTGCGGCGCTTTAAAAAAACACAATGCTTCGATAAATAATGAAAATTTTTTATAAAAACTCGCAGCGTTTTTTTTTTTATAAAAATCGTTCATTTAATAAATAATGAACATTTTATTAAAATCAGTACTCTGCCCGCGGCTTTTTAAGTAAAACAGTATTTCAATATAAAGTGAAAATTTTCAATAAAAGACCCGCGACTTTGTTTTTTTACTATTCTCATCATCTGGCAGCACAAACATCTGTGTTCATTTTCAACACTTCCATGTAACCAATAAAATTTGTATGGTGAATTGTGCAACTTTAAAAGTTAATAACTTTTTAAATAGAACCCTTCGCGCTCTGGGGTTTTCATTTTTAGAATCGGAAAAAGCTCCGCTACGCGCCCTAATTTTTATTTTATTTTTTTCAAATTTGGACCGAATTTAAGCAAAATTTCCCCAAAAATTAAATTCTATTTTAAATTATAGGTTATTTGCTAATAACTTGAACTCAGTGCCCAGATAGATGGCTATGAAATTACATATATGTATATGTAATTCATATGTTCCGCCGATGCACTAAATGGAACAACAAAAAGAAGATTTCGCAAATATACACAAATATCGTTTCAGCGCAATCTGAGAGCTTTTTGTGAGTATATTTAGCTTTATTTAGACGCGGTAATGCATTTATTTTGCGCGTTGTCCATTTCATTATAAAGCTTGTACAGTTCGTTACTCCTTCTGCTTCAGTACCCGCTGATCACGTGAACAGATCTCACATGAAATAGTTTTCTCGAATGCACACATTTCGCATTCGCAGCAAGAAAAATTCGAAAGAGTTGATTTTCCTGTGTATGTATATTTAGTGCTTATAAGAACTTAGCTTTATTCTTGCATGTTTGTTTCGAAAGCTTATCAGCGATGAGTGTACAAAGTGCATTTACATGCCTTTATAGTAACGCAATAATAATTGTTATCACATAAGTGTGAATAATTCTGTATGTGTTTCTCATTAACATATGTAAATACGTATTTGTATGTAAATATACACACACCCGTTTTTTCAAAAGTACATTAACTCAAATTTTTAACTTTCTATATTAATATTTAGCATTGAGAAAAAGCTGGAAAAATAAGTTGTTGTAAAATTAGCAGAACAGTCTCTATTCTCCCTAGGTTTGATTTGAAACAATTTTTTGGCAAATGGAAAATTGTGGATTAATACATTTTAGCAAAATGTGTACGACATGTTTGTACGCACCAGTGTATTTATATGAATAGTTATATAGTACATTATAGCAGTGATAAGTTTTCAATTGGAGTGTTTTATATTGTGTGCGAGCATAAAACATTAGCACCAAATTAAGAGCTACTTAGAAGCAGTGAAAAAAATTGTTTAGAAAATGTATAAAAAAATTCTAAATTCATTTTATGCAAATGTGTTTCTAATTTTCGTTTTGCGAGCTAAGTAAAAAGTTAAGAAATTAACCGATATGACAGGAATGACTTCTGATGGACATGTGCGGGTCTAAATCTTCCAGGGTGAAAAGAGAAATTTTTTTTTAGCCTTTTCAATGGCTTCATCACACAGATTCCTTCCCAAAGGGAAGGCGATTAAATACAGTCTTAGAAGCTTACTCAAACACTAAAGACATATTCAGAGTGCGTTCCGAAGGGCATCAAGCCTCAAGGGCATCAAGAAATGTCTTATTTACGCAACTAAGTTTCAATTAGGCATTTAACCGGGGTTGCACGTATTGGACATTTCATTCCATTTTATGTAGTTTAGAAATAAAAGAGACTGATGCTTTGGCTTGATACATTCTCATTCTCCTGAAATACCCTCAACTCAGGATGTTACTGTCACTGGTTATAGCTTTGTGATAATACACGCAGAATGAGAGAGTTTTCCAACACACGACTTTTTTCGGAGCCGCCGTGACAAGGAGGAAATCGAATGCACTTTCTTTGCCGCTGTCCAGGACTGGCAGGACTTAGAGAACGTCATGATCACAAACCCTCTCTTAATTGTCTTTCAGGCATTAGCTTGAAAAAAATCTGCCATCTCCAAAGTTTTTAGAGGAAAAATAATTGGTATACAATTGGGCTTTAGCGCTTAAAATATTATCATCCAAAAAATTGAAAAAAAAAATCTAAAATACATACAGTCAGAATTTCTATTGTAAAACTACACAAATGCCAACAAAGCCAACGAAAGGGACGCAAAGCTCTGAAAATATTGCCAAAAGAATTTGAATGCAAAAAAAGCGAGCATAGTGAAAGAAAATCTGCAATATTTGCATAATTGCTGCAACGCACCGTTGAATTGTTCTAAATACTTACATATGTAGGTACATATTGCATGCTCAGTACGTGAATTCAAATACATACAGTCATTAGGGTAGTTATAATTTTTAAATTTTAGCTAATGTTGAATTTGGAATTTATTTATCTTAAAAAACTTGCTTAACTACTACAAACGCTAGCAAGAATAGCAGGACCAATAATAACAAACCAGTTTGCACATCTACAGGCCAAGCGCCGAAAAAAAGTAATGCAAAAGCGCAAAATAAAACAAACTGAGTAAAAAGGTATATTAAAATAAAAGCTTAATAAAATAAAATCAAAAGTAAATGTAAAATATAATAAAATAAAACAAACTCAAGTAAAATAAAATAAAATAAACGATACAAAAATAAATAAAAATTGAATTAGCAATTAGAAGGAAATAAAATAAAGCAAACAAACTCAAAAAATAAAATAAAAATAAGACAAAAACATCAAAAAAATTAGATAAAAAAAATTTAAGGATAAAAGTTAAATAAAAGTTGCGTAAAGTAAATTTAAATAAAATAAAAGATACAAAGAAAACAAAATCAAGAAGTAAATGGAAATGGAAAAACTGATATTATTAAAAGGAAAATCCTAAAAAATAAGAAAACTAAATTAAGAAAAATGAAATATGTAATGAGAAGGAAAATATATATTTTAAGTAAAGTAAAAGAATCAAGATATAGAAAATATTTAAATTAAAAAAATATAAGAAAAATAAAGCAAACTTAATAAATAAGATTAAAAAAATGATAAATAAATTTGAAAAAAAAACGAAAAGTAAATTTGACTAAATGATACTAAAAAATTAAATAAAAAAACAAAGGAATAAGTAAAAAAACTAAGAAAAAAATTAATATAAAAAATAGTGCAAAAACGTTAAAAAATAAAAAATAAAATAAATTAAAATAAAATTAAACTAAAATAAAGTAAAATAAAATAAAATAAGATAAAATAAAAAAAAATAAAAAAAAAATAAAATAAAATAAAATAAAATA
>NW_016157263.1:416549-420421 GCF_001687245.7 Rhagoletis zephyria | reverse complement strand
CTGTTAAGAAAAAACCTTTTTTTCTATATTTTTGCGATGTTGCTTTGACCAGGGTTTGAACCCAGGCATTGTGGAGTGGAAGCGCGCACTGCTTACCACTACACCACAGCGGCCGACTTGTATAAATACGTACAATAAATATTATAGCGACTTTTGAAAGTGTATTTATACATACAAAGTATTATAGCGACGTTTGCTAGAGTAGCTAACATTTGATGCTATTTTTTTCAGAATATATAAGGATTTTGCACTGTATTGTTAGTGGTTCGCTCTCCTGTAAAATTTGAGTGCCGTAAGATAGGCGGTTTTGCATTTGGGCGATGGGCGGTTTTGCAAAAACGTCGACGATGGTATGTATGTATTAATGTACACATGTATTATAAAACTCTCTCATTCCCCTCTCTACCTCTTAGGGAATCGGCAAAGAAGTTTTACCTCTGGTTCAAGCACATACATACATATAAATACTACGTTTATGCGTTGGTCGAGATCATTTCATGAATTTGAATTTAAACTGTGTGCATAACCAACAAAATTTCATGAATTCAATTATACACGAAAGTTTACCATGAATTTCGTTATTATTTCATAAAATGGTGAATTGCCAGTCTGGCAATGCCGCATTTAAGAAACAGCTGCTTGCTAGGGTTATGACGTTTTCAGATTCAAAATCATGTAGTGCAATAATCATGATTTAAAACACTGGAAAAGTTACCTGGATTTGTTCAAATATTAAATAAGTTCAAAATGAATAAACTGAAATTCATTAAAACCAATTTAAATATAACATGGACCATTTGCTGGAACCAAAAATGTCACAACTCTGCTGTTTAGGTTCTTGATAGTGCGTTTCCACTTTTTCAAAACACTTAATTTCATGAATTTGCGAATTATGCATAAACGGAACCATTTATGAATTTATGAAATGAAGAATTCTGTCACATACACGTAGTAATAATAGCATGCGCGTCTTATTTTTTAACTAACAGTTCGGTCAAATTCTTTTTTTTTTATTTCAGTATCGTTGTATATGAAGGTGGATCAGTAATGTCGCAAGCTCGCTNTATAAAGGCATGCGCGTCTTATTTTTTAACTAACAGTTCGGTCAAATTCTTTTTTTTTTTTTTCAGTATCGTTGTATATGAAGGTGGATCAGTAATGTCGCAAGCTCGCTCCCTATGGCGGCTGGAGTTAGCCCGGACTAAATGGACCGGAGGTTTTATTAATTGGTATCATCCGATGCGTATACGCCATATTACCACTGGCCGATATTTAGGCGTCAATGAGAATAACGAACTAATTTTGGTAAAAATATCTCCTTATCTGATTTTTTTTGTACGATAGATGATTTTTCTTTTTTGTTTAAAGCTAAAAAAAGAAGAAGCATCAATTGCGTCAACGACTTTCTGCCTCAGGCAGGAAAAGGACGATGAAAAAAAAGTACTTGAAGATAAAGATCTCGAGGTCATAGGCGTGCCTATCATAAAGTACGGTGATACCACTGTCATTGTGCAACATTGCGAGTCCAGCCTATGGCTAAGCTACAAAAGTTATGAAACCAAAAAAAAAGGTGTAGGCAAAGTAGAAGAAAAGCAAGCCATTTTACATGAAGAAGGAAAAATGGATGATTGTCTGGACTTTTCCCGTTCGCAGGAGGAGGAGTCGAAAACTGCACGTGTTATACGCAAATGCAGCAGCCTTTTCACACAATTTATTAAGTAAGTATATAGGTATTTTTTTTAGTGTTGCATAATATGCATGCCATTTTCGAAATTTATTTGTTTTTCTTTTATTCGCTGTTAAAATAATAAGTGGTCAAGTAAATGACTTGACATACATACATACATACTTACGTACATACTATACTATCGTACACGTTTGACGAAACTTTTTTAAACATAAAGCACCAACTTAAAATAAAAACACAAGTGTGCTAGAATTAAAAAAAAAAAAACAATTTAACTATGTACATACTTAAGGATTATCAATTCAAATACTTATATACAATTATATTTGAAGTGGGGCGAGCGACCAAGAACCTGCCTTAGGATTAAATTTCGTATTAAATTTTTACCCTCCCTGCAACTTACAAAAAATCCGGTTGGCTAACAAGGAAATTTACGTTTAAAAATTTGTATGGAACGTATTATTTTTAAAAACGTTTCGGCACAGGCTTTACACCTAAAATATTTGTTTTGGTTTTGAGAACACGCATTTCCAATTCATCTCCTAAAATTAATATTTTAATTTTTAAAACGCACATTTTCAAATCGCTTTTTAAGAGGATTATTTAATAATTGAAAATTCGCATAATCAGATTAGATATTAAAATATTTATTGCTTTTTTAATATGCGTTTTCAAATATGATTTTAAAATTATATTTTGATTAATGGCGTTTTCTGTTCTCCAAAAAAAATTTCACCTTCTTATATGGCAACATTATCAGAGTGCAACATTTTAAGGAAAGAGCACGAAATATAAATGTGACAATGCTGAGAAAATAACTCGAACACTTGACAGCCCTGGCGCAGGGCAGAATAAATGCAACATTATTTCGAGAAAAGAAAATGCTATAAAACATTTATTGATATACCAACGTACATATGTATGCATACTAGGGTGCCCATTGAAAATGCTTTTTTTGGAAATTTCAAGACCCTACCCCCTAATTTTATTCGTTTTTTCGAGAAATATTATTGCCTATTTTTATAGATTTTTTATCGATTTAGGTCAGAAAATACGATTTTGTATATTTATGAGTTTTTGAATGACTATTTTTGATTCGATTTTAAAGATCGGTTATAATCTGAGAAGAGAATATATAAACCTTTACAATGGTATATAGTAATCTATTGTCGGACTTGGCTTGTTGGTATTTTTATCGGGTAAAATTTAAAAAAAAAAAATTTTTCTCTTAATTTTTGAAATTTTGACTATCGATAATTTCCGCAATTTCAAAATATGTAGTACTATCTAAAATTAAATATATTTTTAAATAAACTGATAGGAAAGAACTACTTGACCGATCTCAACTAAATTTGGTATACACATTGTGCTTAGCCACCTAAGTTCCGTCTTAATATTTTTGAAATCGGACAAAACCTATTCCCCCTAAAATATAGGCAATCTTTGAGTTTTTTGAAATTACCATTACGTTGGTGGAGCCCGTGGTTTTTGTCCGATTATAAAAATTTTCAATATGGCGCAATGTGTGGTCGAGATAGGCCAAGTAGTTTCTGAGATACACATATATGATATAAGTGGGCGTTTCCACCCCCATTTTCCTAAAATTTCTTGAAAAACCACTTTTTTTGCTAAAAAAGCGATTGTAATATATCAATTAATAAATATTGATGGATTTCTTAGCCACGCTGCTCAAAAAATCTGAAATTCCGTTACATACACAATATGAATTCAAGGCCGTATTTAAGAAAAGTCGCCTAAGTTCGACAACTTTTATGCGATCGTAATAAATGAGCTATCAGTTTATTAAAAAAAAATTATTTTTTCTACATATTTTTAAATTATGGAAATTATCGATGGTGAAAATTTAAAAAATTAAGAGAAATATGCGTTTTTTTATTTTACCCGATAAAAAAATCCCAACAAGCAGAGTCTGGCAACAGATTATTATATACCATTTTTAAGGCCTATATATCCTCTTCTCAGATCATATTCGATCTCTGAAATTTAATTAAAAATAGTCATTAAAAAACTCATAAATCTACAAAATCGTATTTTCTGCCTAAATCGACAGGTTGCGAGCTCTAAATGACCTTTAAAAAATTTGTGAAAATAGGCAATAATATTTCTCATAAAAACGAATAAAATTAGGGGAGGAGGGGTCTGGAAATTTCCAAAAAAGCATTTT
>NW_016157263.1:406609-416449 GCF_001687245.7 Rhagoletis zephyria | reverse complement strand
TTTTTTTTTTTTTTTTAATTAAAAATTGCTCATTAAATTATCGCAATTTAAGTCTTTAACTTGAGGGATTTTATTTTTCCGCGCTTCTTAATATTTTTCCTTTACGTGCGCCGTACAAGGTATATGCACTACTGG
This sequence comes from Rhagoletis zephyria, assembly GCF_001687245.7. Lineage (NCBI taxonomy): Eukaryota > Metazoa > Arthropoda > Insecta > Diptera > Tephritidae > Rhagoletis > Rhagoletis zephyria. The sequence continues at coordinate 416,314 of NW_016157263.1, read as the reverse complement.
GTTAGTAGGTATGTATGTGAGTATATTAATGTTAGCACGCAATGCTACCATATATTAACATATGTTAAGCGCGGGTGGTTAACACAGTGGTTCACAGCGTCGACAGAGCTACCAATACCAGCGCAACATTTTTGTCTTAGTATGCGTACACTAGCAAACGCAAACTACCTTGTAGTACGGGGGAGCGACTACAGGACTGATGAATCGGTAGCTACCTGATAAACTCCGTTAATTACCGACTGACTACTTGCAGGGTATTTCAGCGATTAGTTTTACAAGGCAATGAATGTACTAGGCGGTAGTAACCATCGGCTCTCTCTGCACTACCGGGAGTTCCTAAGGTAGTGATTTATGGGCATCCTCTGTCGTAGTTTTTCGCTACTATGCTCCGACTGGTTCGACTCTGCACTACCATGTGCACTACCACGGGTTAATAGAGTAGCTACTTACTTAGGAGTTGATGCAGTAGCGGTTAAAAGGTGGCGATTGACTCCAGCAGTACTGGAGGGAGGTTTTCGCTATTCTGCTTCCGACTGGTTCGACTCTGCACTACCATGTACACTACCACGGGTTAATAGAGTAGCTACTTACCTAGGAGTCCGTGAAGTAGCGGTTCAATAGTAGCGATTGACTCCAGCAGTACTGGAGGGAGGTTTTCGCTATTCTGCTTCCGACTGGTTCGACTCTGCACTACCATGTACACTACCACGGGTTAATAGAGTACANACCATGTGCACTACCACGGGTTAATAGAGTAGCTACTTACTTAGGAGTTGATGCAGTAGCGGTTAAAAGGTGGCGATTGACTCCAGCAGTACTGGAGGGAGGTTTTCGCTATTCTGCTTCCGACTGGTTCGACTCTGCACTACCATGTACACTACCACGGGTTAATAGAGTAGCTACTTACCTAGGAGTCGGTGAAGTAGCGGTTCAAAAGTAGCGATTGACTCCAGCAGTACTGGAGGGTAATTCGCTGCTAGCGTCGCAACAGTTCTCTAGCTGCGCACACACGACTTGTATGTGAAAGCCGAGTAGCTCCCGGATACTCCCGTGCGCACCAATGGTCTAAATCACAATTGTTATTTTGTAAGTATTTTGTCATGTGTAATTTTAAAATTATACTTTGCGAATACTTTACGAATACTTTGCGTACACATTGTAACTATTATGATACTCATTATATATAAGGTTTTAAGGAAAAACGGTGTTTTTAAAAAATGTATTTTAGAACGAATTTCCATCATCGCTTGTCAAATTTGGTTTGGAGACAAACCGGATTCGGACAATAAAAAAAGATGTTTTTAAATGTATATAGAAGCGAACCAGCTACGCAACAGAAAGTGAAACCAGGAATACGTACCAGGAATAATAAGANCGCTTGTCAAATTTGGTTTGGAGACAAACCGGATTCGGACAATAAAAAAAAGATGTTTTTAAATGTATATAGAAGCGAACCAGCTACGCAACAGAAAGTGAAACCAGGAATACGTACCAGGAATAATAAGGCAACAATTTTTTGTATTAATTCTAGCAAAAACATTTGCAGAAAACATTCCAAGAATATTTCACAACGTGTAGAATTTACCAACACTACTGTTGATGATGACGCATATAAATTTTAAAAATAAATGCTAATAATATGTTTCAGGACAAATACAAATTATTCAAATGTTGCATTTGAATGATTTTTCGACATAAATAAAAAAAAATGCAGGTAACCTTTGAGATAAACCTTGCGGCTAAATTGCCGCGGCGCTCTCTCGTGTAACTTTCAAAGAGCGCCCTCCGAAGGGTTAAACGCGCTCTGCCCAATCCACAAGAAAGTCGGCCATACCATTCCCGCCAACTACCTCGGGATCAGCCTTCTAAGCATTGGTTACAAGGTCTTATCGATTGTATTGTGTGAAAGACTGAAGCCCACTGACAACGAACTGATCGGGCCTTATCAGTGTGGCTTTAGATCTTGGAAAAAAACCGCTAGAAAGGGATCAAGACTCACCACCTATTTGTGGCCTTCAAAGCCGCTTTCTATAGCACTAAAAGGATTTCTTTAATCTGATGTTGGAGAAGATAATAATAGCTGTAGAACAACCGCTCATAAACAATTTACTACAAGAGCGTGCAATTGCTGGCGTATTCCGATAATATAGACATCATTGGTAATAAGAACCGCGAAGTCTGTACTTCCTTTTCCAAGTTGAAAAAAGAAGCAAAGTGATTGGACCTTGTGGTCAACGAGATCAAGACGAAGTACCTCCTGTCATCAAACAAACTGTCAGCGCATTCGCGCCTTGGCACTCACGTCACTGTTGACAGTTAAGTACAAGTTTGAAAATGTAGAGAATTTCGTTTACTTGGGAACCAGCACTAACACATATAATAATAGGTTTGTTCCACACGAGCCCGTGGGATCCCGCGGATGCCCAAAACAGCCCAGAAAGCGTTCCTCACGCTGTAAAAATTGGTAATGGTGAGCGAATACGTACAACTTTTTTATCGTAAATGTCTTCTTATTCGTGCCCGAAACAGCCCGGTTTTTTCGGGCAAAAATGTGCAAAAACTCAAATTGTCATAACAGCTGTTGTAGGAATGGAAAAATACCACGGAAGTCTTAGAAAATGTGATTGTTTTCTCATTTTATTAGCCATCGAGGGATAAATACTCATAAAATCATTGTTTAGAGCTGATTTGCTGATTCCGGGCATGAAATGTGGTTTTTTGTGCTCCTCACGCTCAGGGAACTTTGGCACATGTTGACACATTTTTGACAATTGTAAGAGAGTAACTTATTTTTACGCTCTAATTACCGAAACATCCCGGAAAGCGAGTGGAGCAAAACCAGTGTCAGCATTGAAATCCAACACAGCATTACTCTTGCCGACAAGAGCTACTTTGGACTGGGTAGGCAATTAACGAGTAAAGTCCTCTCTCGACGTACGAAAACCACACTATATAAGTCACTCAATATGCCCTTACTGCNGGCATGAAATGTGGTTTTTTGTGCTCCTCACGCTCAGGGAACTTTGGCACATGTTGACACATTTTTGACAATTGTAAGAGAGTAACTTATTTTTACGCTCTAATTACCGAAACATCCCGGAAAGCGAGTGGAGCAAAACCAGTGTCAGCATTGAAATCCAACACAGCATTACTCTTGCCGACAAGAGCTACTTTGGACTGNGGCATGAAATGTGGTTTTTTGTGCTCCTCACGCTCAGGGAACTTTGGCACGTGTTGACACATTTTTGACAATTGTAAGAGAGTAACTTATTTTTACGCTCTAATTACCGAAACATCCCGGAAAGCGTATGGAGCAAAACCAGTGTCAGCATTGAAATCCAACACAGCATTACTCTTGCCGACAAGAGCTACTTTGGACTGGGTAGGCAATTAACGAGTAAAGTCCTCTCTCGACGTACGAAAACCACACTATATAAGTCACTCATTATGCCCTTACTGGTATATGGCGCAGAAGTATGGACAGGTACAACATCCGATGAGGCGGCTTTTGGAGTATTCCAGAGAAAGATTTTGCTGAAGGGTCTTGACGCATTTTCAACTACCGCAGATGATGGTAGTATGAGCTTTACAACGACATGGACATAGTGCAGTGAATTAAAATACAGCGGCTCCGCTGGCTTGGTCATGTCGTTCGAAAGTATTCAACTCGGAACCCGCTGGTGCTAGCAGAGGAAGAGGGAGGCCCTCACTGCGATGGAAAGACCAAGACAGCGCTAACTAAGACAAAGTTTAACAAATAAATTAACTTCTCAATAAATGGCGAAGATCCAAATCGCACACCGTCTTCAAAAGGGGCACAACTCCAAATTACACGTTTGTCAGAAATTGCGAAAAACTATTTCTTAGCACGTGATAATCATATGGACAAGGGAGACATTACCTTAGGCTTTTTTAAACAAATTATTACAAAAATTTGCTGCAGTTTTTGCTGAAAGGTAAATAAAAGCTCAGTGTACATTTTTAGCGCATAATTTCAAAAATGACAAATTTTGAGTTGTGTCCCTTTTGAAGACGGTGTGCGAAATATGTCTTTGCATCTGTCTTTTTGTAAACCAACAGTATGAATTGATCAAATATTGATTGCATTTTCCCACAAAAATTCAATTTTGAAATAGTAAATATCTTATTACATTAAACCGAGCAATTCTTGTATATTTGTATATATCAAATAAAACACCTCTTTGAGGTAAAATTTTCGAGTGACGAAAGCTGAACTAGAAACACAAAATTTATGATATCAATTTCGTGACGAGAATTATACGCATTTTTTAACTGCCTTGGAAACGTACGGCAAATCTTTTTTATTCATACGAATCGTTACAAAAGTTCTGTTTTTTTTTATTTTTTGTTTCTAGCAGTAGACGAAAAATGAAAAAAGATTTTCCGTACGTTTCCAAGGCAGTTAAAAAATGCGTATAATTCTCGTCACGAAATTGATATCATAAATTGTGTGTGTTTAATTGTTGTTGAGATATCTACCGGGTGTGGGGCGCACACTTTGTGTGCTTTTTTAAGAAGTTTTACTTCTATTACGTGTACGGTGTTGCACTCGTGCTATTAAACTAATGATTTCTTCTCCAGTAGTTTTGCTCAGTGGCAATATATACATTTTATGTAAGTAGTAGCGGTGAACTAAATGCATTCATACATACATATTTATGTACAACTGTGGGTAATATTTTATGCATCTTCACAGGTAGGTTAAGTGCGGGTGATAAACCCATGTAGCATGGTTAAATACTGTGTACATAACTACAATTAAAATGGTGGAAAATATTACAATTTTGGCATGTGACTGGAAAAAACTTTAAAATACACCCAAATTGCGGTTTCCAAGACATGTACTAAGTGTTTAGCACAGCTGCATCCTTCAACTTGTCAACTCGCGGGAAATTCCCCAATTTGCAGGGAATTTCGTTTAAGTGGAAATCGGGGAATGGCCACCTTTTTTCGGGGAACTGGGTATGTTATTTTTATATCTTAAAGTAACCAAAGTAGATGAATATATTAATTTTTAACCATTTTACCTTTTTGGAGCGACATTTTTTCAATTTGAATCGTAATGTCTCCACAACAAGAGTTTTCGCAGATATAAGCTATATACCAGATACAAGCTAAGGTTCTGGGCTAAACTTGTGGAAACCTAGAATAAAATCTACTGACCAGTTTTTGCGAAAATGCCCGAAAACTCTATTTTCAGCAGCCCGATTTTTTAGTTTTCAGGCGACAACTTTATGACATATTTATATTTTATATACAAAAAAAAAATAAGATAGGGTTTGATAGCTTGTTTTAAGACCTTTCTACTGATATCCACTTCAATGGTGTGGAATGAGTAGTGCGACCTCAGTGTTAGTTTAAAAAATTGCTTGTTTCGAATTTCAGGGACCAGCCACGCCCACAAAGGGCTACGAATCGATACATCCTGGAACAAAACCTTCCTAGTTTTTTTTTGTGCTTTAATTCCTGAAAGTTTGAAAAAAATTAAATGAAGGTACGTACAGACGGTACACACCTCGCAAAGCATCTCGTAGTGGAGACACGAACCAAAACACATTTAGCTCTATAACTTAATATATAAGGTATAGTGTGAAAGGTATTGGCCTATAGAATAACACTAAATATGTTTGGTACCCCCTTAAACCGGCAAAAGCAAAAAAAGGTGTTTTGTTTCGCAACACTTTAGCCCAATTTTTAACAATCAGGTTAATCGTTTATGAAGCTTAAATACATTTTCTGGACACACTCTGCAAGACCTTTCCAACGATACCTCAAACATGTCGATTGGACGTCTGGATAAAAACTTCCAAATCTCGTGTATATATAAGCGAGTCATTTCAGCTGTGATATCCATAGGGTTCTCGGAAATGGCTCTAACGATTTTGATGAAATTTTGTACGCAGATAATGTTTGGACTTTAAGGTTATCTGAATAGGCATTATCTCCGAGAAGATTGGTATAAGGTTGCCACTTATTCGAAATTAGTTACAAATTAATTAAGACATCATAATATGGGCATTAAATGGAAGGTATTTTAAAAATCCCCAATTCAAAAATATTTTTAATAGGGTTGCCACCTATTTTTAATCGGATATTTATTTAATTTTTTGTTTAGTAAAAAAGGTAAAATATTACTATTTATGGGTACCAAGAGAACGTTCTTAAACAATGCTTCCCCTAAGTATTCCTTAAGATAGTGGTGTAAGGTTGCCACTTATTTTCGATTCCAAACAATTTATCTAAAACATCGCAATATTTATATCAAATGAAAGGTATTGTTGAGGAATATGGTCAGAAAATATTTTCGATCACGGTTGCTACGCTTCTATGTAATAAAAATGTTTATTTTGTTAATTTCCATCAGCATTTTTTTTATGTATAAACAGTACATATACGCCCAAGGTATGTGCTATTCGTTCCAGCGTATTTCGGAATAGCGTTGCCACCTAATTTTTTNGAACAAAACCTTCTTAGTTTTTTTTGTACTTTAATTCCTGAAAGTTTGAAAAAAATTAAATGAAGGTACGTACAGACGGTACACACCTCGCAAAGCATCTCGTAGTGGAGACACGAACCAAAACACATTTAGCTCTATAACTTAATATATAAGGTATAGTGTGAAAGGTATTGGCCTATAGAATAACACTAAATATGTTTGGTACCCCCTTAAACCGGCAAAAGCAAAAAAAGGTGTTTTGTTTCGCAACACTTTAGCCCAATTTTTAACAATCAGGTTAATCGTTTATGAAGCTTAAATACATTTTCTGGACACACTCTGCAAGACCTTTCCAACGATACCTCAAACATGTCGATTGGACGTCTGGATAAAAACTTCCAAATCTCGTGTATATATAAGCGAGTCATTTCAGCTGTGATATCCATAGGGTTCTCGGAAATGGCTCTAACGATTTTGATGAAATTTTGTACGCAGATAATGTTTGGACTTTAAGGTTATCTGAATAGGCATTATCTCCGAGAAGATTGGTATAAGGTTGCCACTTATTCGAAATTAGTTACAAATTAATTAAGACATCATAATATGGGCATTAAATGGAAGGTATTTTAAAAATCCCCAATTCAAAAATATTTTTAATAGGGTTGCCACCTATTTTTAATCGGATATTTATTTAATTTTTTGTTTAGTAAAAAAGGTAAAATATTACTATTTATGGGTACCAAGAGAACGTTCTTAAACAATGCTTCCCCTAAGTATTCCTTAAGATAGTGGTGTAAGGTTGCCACTTATTTTCGATTCCAAACAATTTATCTAAAACATCGCAATATTTATATCAAATGAAAGGTATTGTTGAGGAATATGGTCAGAAAATATTTTCGATCACGGTTGCTACGCTTCTATGTAATAAAAATGTTTATTTTGTTAATTTCCATCAGCATTTTTTTTATGTATAAACAGTACATATACGCCCAAGGTATGTGCTATTCGTTCCAGCGTATTTCGGAATAGCGTTGCCACCTAATTTTTTGAGTAAAAAATTTACTTAATAGATATCGAAATCCAAATTTTTTTTCAAAAATATTTTTTTTAAAGCTATCCAAATGACCAGTATTTGATATCCAAACCTGGAAAACTTTAAAAAGGATGTACACTGCGGGCAAAGCTCGGTCAACCTGGTACTCAGTATTATTACACGCGCGGTGTATTCTGGCTTTTCCCTGTTTAAACGCCCCTGTGGAGGGAAATATGTATACAAATTTGCCATCATTTAGTTTAAGATCATAATGGTAAAAAATATTTTAAGATCTCAAATATTCAAGATCTCTTTTCAGAGAAAGTAGTCGAGAGACCTAGCTTTAATTTAAGCCAGGAAGGTTCTCTCACATTTAGTTTCTTTGCTAAAGCCTCTAAAATATTGCAAAACCGCGATTCTTTTACACTTTGACCTCGTTTTTTTTCAAAATCAGGAGCTGATAGAAACTTTATGCTTACGAATTCGAAATCAGCACAAAAAAAATATCAAAACCAGCTTTAAGATTTGCCGTACCAAAGTTGTTTTTATTTTTTTTGTTGCGCTGTTGTAAAATTAAAAAAATAGCAAAAATTCAGATTTCCTTATGTGTTCTATAACACCCTCGCTCCCCTATTAAGTATTTTGCAAAATAATTCAATGAATATCATCATGCACGTGCAGTAGACTGCGCCATATTTTGCAACTTTATCCTACAAAGCAAGAATTCCCTCAGAAATCGGATAACGGAAAGACGTGTCTCATAGGCCCTAAAGTTCAGCGAATACAGCCAATATTTGCCAATAAGTCAGTGGAAAATTCAATATATTTTAATGATGAGAGTTTCGTCTCCCGATGCCAAAAATAGCTACAGTATTTTAAACCTTCCAATTTTTTAAAGTTATTGAGTTTTTTTTGGAAAAAGCCATGAGTCACAGTAGTCGGAGAAGCCATGTTTTACGCGACAAATTAGAAGGGCTTTACGATTATAATAATTACGATATATATATATATAGTACTGTTGTAATGCTAGTCCGAATATACCATAAAAATTATAGTTTTACGGTTGAAAGCTGTCAAATCAACTGTCAATCAATTTCTCTACAATTAAGAAAATCTTTTTGAAAATACCACTGATTATGCTTTTTGACATGGTGATCATGAATTGTATGTCAAATTAAAACTCTGACAGTTGACAGATGTAAAATGGACTATGAATTTTTCTAAAAATAAGACAATATTTTTAAAAATTCCACTGATTAAGTTTTTGGACATGCTAATCACAAATTGCGTGCCAAATTAAAACCTTAAATGTTTATGACTGTCTAAGAGCCTTTCATTGTTTCCAGAAATAAGGAAATTTCTTACGAATTAAACGTACTATGTTTTAAGCCTCACTGATCTCGAGTAGTGTATCACGTTCAAAATTTTCGGTTGGCAAATATCAAATCAACTGTCCCTTTCAATTGAGTAACACAATATATTTGTTTAGCAAAATTTTATTTATTATATACGAGGGAACATATCTAAAAGTAATTTATGATCAAATTATGAAATAATAACAGCAATTATATTTATAAACTAGCAGACCCGGCGAAATTCGTCCCGCCCAAAATTAGATTTTTAATTTAAACATTTTGGTCCAACATTTTCTCCAACAATCCACATTTGTACTAGCACATTCATCGGTTAAGACTACACTCAGAAAAAGGTTTAGTTATAATTACCAAGATTTGGTTACAGTGACCAAGTGGCATAGTTGGATATGGCGAAATAAATATCTAGTTCACGAAAGTCTGCAATTTACTTGAGACTTCTAGTTGGGACAAATGTGGAGTGGACAATATTCCCTACAAGACGCGATTGACAGAAACTCCAAAACATTCACAACGAAAACTAACATATATGCAAAATTTTATATGCCAGTTTGGCTCTGTACACGGGGGGCAGGAAGCGAAGATAGGTTGCATAAAAATGTCGACAAAATCTGAAAGCAGGGTTGTACTTGTTGATATCTTAAGGTTAAGAATCCGCTTAAATTGAAATCCTAGCTGCTCCTGTTTTAAAGATATCCACATTTTATATACTTCTGATAGGATATATTTGCAAAAGAGGAAGGCGTACTTCTCGATAATTAGAGCATATTTATACGAAAAGAAATCTCATACAAATCTGTTCCCCTTTTTTAACTCACTAAAACGGATCAAATCAATGTGAA
>NW_016157263.1:399964-406133 GCF_001687245.7 Rhagoletis zephyria | reverse complement strand
AAGCAATAGTTGATGATTAATATAAGTATGTACCTAAATACCTTAAAATGACATGCACAGAGTTTTACAATTATAGAAAAGCCAGAAGTTTTGAAACAAGCTCACAGCAAGAAACAAATTACTGATATTTTAATGTTACCTTGTATTTATTTATTTTTTTTCGTGAAACCTAGATTACTTATAAGTACCGTGCCGTACAAAATTATTGGCTCGGAGACACTTTCATCTGATCACAATTTCTAATCAGATCTTGTAGAAAAATGTTTAAAATGTAGCTTTTGAGCCAATTAGTAAAGTGCAATGTCTGAAGTTACCAGAAAATTTCGTTGATTTTTTGCTATTATTTATTTTTTGCTGACAGTGTCTTCCACATACAAAAAAATGTCGAACATAGTTTGTATGGTAAGAAACTCTCAGTAAAAACAATACCAAATATATTGCCTCGTTCAAAGCCATGAGCAAAATCGTGAATACATGGTTTTCCGCAAAACAAGCGGATCTTAGTAATTTTGATAAAAACCTTAACGAACTCCGCACAGCTTTGAAAAGTACTGGAATTTCTCAAACTGTCAAAATCCATTTTATCCTTAAACATTTAAAGCAATCTATTTCATTCTTGAATAACGATGGTTTAGGATTATGGTCCGAGCAGGCCGGGAAGTCAGTTCATAGGGAATTCATTAAATTCTGGGATAGATTCAAAATAAATATGATTGATAAACCAACTTTTGTGAGTCGCCCGAAGAAAACTGTAATGACATTTTCATTCCAGCATATATAAAAACTTAACTAAATAATAAAATATTTAAATACTAAAATGTGTGACTATATTATATGGTAAGCCAACAAACAAAATAAAAGGAAACAAAAAACAAATATAAAAAAATAAAGCAAGAAAAAAATATAAAAAAATAAAACCAAAAAAAGAACAAAGAGGTGCAAAGTAAGGTGCCTCTACGTGGTGCGCCTTGGAAACGATTGAAACCGGCTAGAAACTTACATAAACTTATATTTTCACATAATATATATACACACATTTACTCACACATACAGTTGTCCACAAAATAATAGGAGTGCGATATTTTTACCAGTTTTGGCTATTTGTCTTTTGTTTATTTAATGTTTATTATTTTTTTATAAAAGCCTAGCTGGCTATACAACAAACACCATATAAATTCAGATTTTAAACTTTGTATAAAAATTATAAAAATTTTGCAATTTTTCACCCAAATTTCAAACTTTTTAATCAGAATCTTTAGAAAAAATTCTGGTATGCAGTTTTGTTTGCAGTTTCAAGCGGCTAAAAAATTCCGTTGATTTTTGAGAATTTTTTTGGTTAAAGGTGTTTCACGTTTTTTCCATACAAAGTATGTCGACAATTTTCTTTTATATGGAGGACACTGCCAGCAAAAAAATTGCCAAAAATCAACGGAATTTTTTAGCCGCTTGAAACTTGCACTTCTTCAGACTAGAATTGAATGTGCTACAAAACTGCATACCAGAATTTTTTCTAAAGATTCTGATTAAAAAGTTTGAAATTTGGGTGAAAAATTGCAAAATTTTTATAATTTTTATAGAAAGTTTAAAATCTGAATTTATATGGTGTTTGTTGTATAGCCAGCTAGGCTTTTATAAAAAAATAATAAACATTAAATAAACAAAAGACAAATAGCCAAAACTGGTCAAAATATCGCACTCCTATTATTTTGTGGACAACTGTACATTGTTGAATATTTAATGCACAAGGATGTTTTTTTCTTTCGCAAAAGTCGGTCCTATCATAACTATGTAAAATGTTGATATCTTTAAAACAGGAGCAGCTAGGATTTCAATTCAAAGGGATTCTTAACCTAAAAATATCAACAAATACAACCCTGCTTTCAGTTTTTGTCGACATTTTTATGCAACCTATCTTTGCTTCCTGCCCATCGTGTGTAGGGAATGACTGTCATTTGATCGATCAAGTGAGTGTCAATGCTGATAGAAGTAACGGTAGTTGGTTGCCATAGTAACCACAAGATTCACTAGGGCTGCATTTTGTGCTCAACAAAAGTAGTTGTACCGGCCAAATAATGTCGAGTACTGGAGTTCTTGGATATAATTTTGAACTTAATTAGTTTAGTTTTAATTTTATCATTATTCGACCCCGCTCATATTTAGCAAAAGTAAGTAAAAATAAGAGTTTTCATTGTGGTATGACATTCTTTTTTATATATAAACGTAATAAATAAAACCGTATTATAAAGTACTTGGTACTGAAGAAGTTCAAATGCGCACATCAACAGAAAAAAGAAAGACGCAAAACGAAAAGATGCTCAAAACTTAAAGTGCTGTGGAAAAATAAAGATAAGTTTCAGTTCTCTACCACTGCAGTCCTATTGCGCTGTGGATTTAATAGAAACAAAATTGAACGATCCAGAGTATGCACAAGCCATGATAATGAATTATATTATGGAATACATATTTCACGTTCTAATTGCTGTACATAAATTTTTCAAAGGTCAATTACATATATCAAAAATAAAAGGTGTATCTGAGGACGTAGCCAACGGTATTAAACATTCATTTTCGGACGAGGCATTGCTGCAGCTTAACTGTGACGGCAGATGGGAGAGAAAACCACTAAACAAACTTATACTGGTTGACACAACCCTACGAGGTTATATGTACACATATTAGGGACACAACAAGTTCTGACCATTTATTTTTTCGTTATTTATTTATAACTATATACCTATATATAAACCTTTTTAACATACTTTGTCAAAAATTCTCAAAAATCGACGCAAGTTTTTAATTAAATGGTCAAAACGTATAAATAAATAGTATCCCTACTTATGTGGCCACTACCGTATACATATGTGCATACCTTTTAACAATACAAATTTTTTGATAATCTATTTCAATCTACTTAGATGCATTTAAGGCAGGTCCTGTTGAGTTCGAAAAGAAATCAGGAAGGCAATTGAGCTCAATGTAATGTATAATATTAGGATATTAGATTTAAGTATGTACATATGTACGTTGGTGGCAAAAATAATAGAAAAACCGTATTTTGCTTAATTTTTGGCCACATTTCCTTTGTTTATTAATGTTTAATGTACTGTGCTTAGGGTAATGTATTTAGCTTCTAATTTGATGTAATGTACTTAGCTTCTAATTTTTTGACTATCAATAATTAGTTCATAAGATTTTATGAAAATAAAAGAAAAAACAAGTATGACATGTGTCATTAATGATAGATTTCTATATCGTGGGAGAGAGATCAGACTAGACGAATTTTTACATCAACTGTGAGTAATCAACAATGATATGAAAACATGACAGACTTGATGTGTCATGATTGATCGGTTATTACATCAAATTTGATTGCACATTACTGACTTCTATTTCTATCAAGGTTGATCACTCATAATTGTCGAAGATTTACATCACTGATGATTAAAATTTGAAGGCCGCACTCAAAGGGAGTAATCAGTCTAGCAATATGCCAGTACGTATATGTTAGAAGGAGATGAAGCATCACACGTACACAAAACTTTGCATCAGATTTTTCACACTGCCCTTAAGAATTTGATAGAAACTTGTAGGTAGCCAGTGACAGAAATCTCTATCAGTCTTGCTACTCAAATGATTTGTCAAATGATAGTCACTGTTCTTGCAGGGTTGTTGTTGAATAAAATCATTGTTGAGCAAATATAAACAATGCTTTGGTTGATACAAGTTTTCAATTAATTTCGTGAACTTGCTGTAGACTTGAATCAGCTAACCGTTTATTATTGGAAAAAAGTTTCAGTTTGACACAAATAAAAATCTACTCGATGGTTGTTGTTGTTGTTGTAGCGGCTGCAACAACCCCGCCCAGAACGGTTGGTATCTCAGTCGTTGTCGTCAAGTTCCACTAACGGCAACCCTAGGAAGCGTGCAGCTTCTGTGGGGTTTGTCCACAGGGACAAAGCCGTTAGGGTTGTCGGGTTTTCCGGGCATGCGAAGAGATGTTTCGAGTCATGTGGGTCTCTCCGCATGCCGGACACTCATTCGGCACATCCTCATTCAACCTACTCAGGTAGGAGTTCAACCTGCTGCAGTAGCCGGAGCGAAGTTGTGCAAGTGTTGTGCGAGTCTCCCGAGGCAGATGAAGCTCCGTCTCGTCTATGTCCGGGGGTGGTATGCCTAGAACGGCATTCACAGGTCTAGAGTCTACATAACTCGAGACTGAGTCCCTGTGAATGCCGTTCAGGGCCTGTCGGTAAGCTGTCGGGTCCAGAGGTTGCTTGATGAACCTCTGGACTTCGTCTGTCAGTTCATATAGATGCCTCCTGACGTGCCTAGGCGAGGGCTCCTCTGCAAGCAGCTGTCTGCTTGGGTGGCCACTTCTGTGGCTCCCGATCAGGAACTGCTTGCAGAGCATTATATTGTGCTCCTTTACGGGGAGCATTTGCGCCTCGCCGTGTAGATGGTGTTCAGGCGACATCAGGAGGCTGTCGCTGTCCTGAGTGCGGTGTTCTGTACAGTCTGTAGCTTCGTCCACTGCGTCCTACTAGTCCCTGGCGACCACACTGGCGCTGCGTAGGTCAAAACCGGCCGGCCTATTGCCTTGTATGTTGCCAGCAACGTTTCTTTGTCTTTGCCCCAGGTACTGCCGGCTAGCGACTTGAGGACCTTGTTGCGTCTCTGTACTTTATTGAGAATAGCGGTTGCGTGCGCAGAGAAGGAAAGCAGGCTGCCGAATGTTACTCCGAGTATTTTGGGGTTATTCACCGTCGGAATTGGTGTGTCATCGACGTGAATCCCCAGCGGTAGCCTGACCTCCTTCGTCCAGGTTGTGAACAGGGTCGCGGAGGATTTCGTAGGGGAGAGGGCTAGACACTTTGCAGTGAAGAAGCGAGAAAGTTCGGAGAGATATCCGTTTACTTTCGAACACAGGTCATCAATTCCATTCCCAGTCGCCATGATCGAGCAATCGTAGGCATAGGAGACAATCGAGACTCCCTCTGGTGGTTGAGGGAGCTTTGAAATGTAAAAGTTAAACAGTAGCGGGGAAAGGACACCACCCTGAGGAACCCCCTGTTTTATTTTTCGCTGTTTACTCGTTTTGTCTCTAAACATTACCGACGAATATCGACCACTCAGATAATTTGCCGAGCACCGTTTGAGCCTCTGTGGGAGAGTGGAGGCCTCTATATCTTCTAGTAGCGTGGAATGGCAGACGGTGTCAAACGCCTTTGATAAGTCCAACGCTACTAGAATCGTTCTCTCACAGTGACGGTTTCGGTTAAGGCCACGAGTTATCTGAGTGTTTATGGCGTTAAGTGCTGTTGTTGTACTTTGCAATTTACGGAAACCATGCCGATGCTTCGCTGGGGTCAAGTGGTTTGTGAAGTACGGGAGTAGCAAGGCCTCGAGTGTCTTCGCTACCGGGGAAAGGAGTGTCATCGGACGATAAGAATCGCCTTTGTTGGCAGGTTTCCCCAGTTTGAGCAGTGGGACCACTCTCCCCACCTTCCAGATGTCTGGGATGATAAGAGTGGCCATTGACAAGTTGAGGACCTCCGTTAGGTACGCTACTCCCGCAGGACCCAAATTTTTCAGCATCAGCATGCATATTCCGTCGGGACCCATGGCTTTGGAGGCTTTCGCCTTCCCGATGGCCACCTGAACTTCACCGCAAGTGAAAGCAAGGGGGGCACAGGTTGTTGGCAGTTTGTGCAGCCTTCTGGTCACTCGACGCTTGGCTTTGTCCACCGGAGGATGCAGTATGAACTGCCGGCTAAAATAGCTCGCGCATCGCTCCGGGTCCGACGAAGCATGGTCACCGAAGGAAATTTCGACTCTGTCGTCGTGCTTCGTCGGATTAGACAGTGACCTCACGGTTTACCAAAGCGTGCTCACACCAGAGGTGAAATTACAGGTCTTCAGATGCTCCTCCCACTTCTTCCGCTTATGCACGTTTACTAGTTGCCGAATCTCCGCGTTGAGATCCCTGATACGGGGATCTCCGGGATCGGCCTGACGAAGGCTATCACGCTCATCGGCTAGAACAGCCGCTTCGGCAGGGAAGTTTGGACGTGGGTCCGATATACATCCTGCCGGTATGAAGCGGGCTGCAGCAGCAGTGACAGCCCTGTGGAACTTACGTTCACCGAGATGGACGTCGGTTGGTGTGGGG
>NW_016157263.1:381065-399939 GCF_001687245.7 Rhagoletis zephyria | reverse complement strand
GCACGGTGTGGTGCGTGATGAACGCTAAGCCACCACCATTATCTCGCTCGCGATCTCGACGGTGCACGTTGTACCCGGCGCAATTCAACAAAGTTGAATTGCTGTGCAACTTCGTCTCTTGGACCGCAGCTATCAATATACCATGCCGACACATGAAGAGGGTTATCTCCTCAATCTTGCTCTGTAGCCCGTTGCAGTTAAATTGAAGGAGCTTCATGTGGTTCGGGAGACGTGTTGTGATGTGGGGTGTAAGGGATATGTGTGTTCTTACTGCCGTTGGCTGTGTGCGCTGCTGTGATGGTTGCCGCCCTGTGGTGGGGGCGGGAGGCGTCGCAGTTGGGGTCTGCGACCGAGCAGCGCAACACGGGCCCTCGAAGTTCCTCGTCCAGTCTCGCGTGGTACGCAGACCTGAGCATGCCCTAAAGTGGCACCAGCCAAGGTGGGTGTTGCACTTGACTGATGTCACATTACAAAATATCCTGGTCTGACATACCGTGCAGATTGTAGGGGGAACCAGGAGTTGTTGGCGGCGGCGTGTGGGTGGTGGTGCGGTTGTGTGTGTTATGTGGTCTGTCGTGGCTGTGGTATGGTCTGTGGTGTTATTATGTTGTTGTGTTGTGGTGACTGTGTGAGGCTGCTCGGGCGGACTGTGGTTAGCCGTGGAGGCTGCTCTGTTTGAGCAACAGAGGGCCACGTACGACGTGGTCCACTGTCAATGTGTCCGTAGACCCGAGCAGACTCTGGGGTGACTCCACCCCTCGCAGGCATTACACTTGACTGAGGTGGAGTTGTGGTGTAATCGTCTCCGGCATACACAGCAGTTGTAGGTTTCTGGGCCTGGGTTTGACTCGATGCCAGCCCTGAGTAGAAGAATACGTAGTGAATGTAGCCCTATGGACGGACAACTTCTGAGATACTTCGCCGACCTAAACGGGGTTAGAACGCCGAAACAACAGCCCTTGGTCGGGTAAAACCCGACTCATTCCGGTACGTAGAACCGGCTGTCGTGGGAACGCTTACTCGATGGTTGTTGTGTTTACTTTCTTCTTTTATTTGCAGATATTAAGCNTCGGGTAAAACCCGACTCATTCCGGTACGTAGAACCGGCTGTCGTGGGAACGCTTACTCGATGGTTGTTGTGTTTACTTTCTTCTTTTATTTGCAGATATTAAGCATAAAAAATACATACATATTTACATAAATAGTTACTGGTGTAAATAATACATATGTATATGGTGGTAAGAATTTCCCAAAAAGAAACGATGAAACAGGAATAGTCGTGCGAAAACCCAGGTCAATATCTGCTGGAAGTGCTGGTTTAAGTATACTGCTTTGCTTTTTCCTTGGCTAAATAGATACTTTCAAATTATAATTCACGTGAATTATATATTCACTGAGAAACCCCGGTTGGCATCAAACTTTATGGCCCGTAGTTATAGTCAAAATAAAGTCGACTCTAAAGTTAAAAGCACCTTTTTGACATAACTTTCAATGGGATATCTGTCAAAAAAACCTGCTTTTAACTTTAAGGTCGACTTTATTTTGACTATAGCTACGGGCCTATATTTTTAAATAACTATGCGCACACCGAAACTCGCGGCGATGGCAAAACTGAAACTGAGACAAACAAGTCTGGGCAACTTTTGATTTTCAGAAAGCACCAAAAACTCGAAAAAAAAGCGTTTTACCAAATTAAAGCACCATTTTTTTTTAATCAAAAGATGCTTTTTTCGTAAGTTTGTATTTAACAATAGCAAAAAATTAACAATATTTACAAGAATACATGCATAAATCAATACACAAAACGTTTTCGCTTATAACGATTGAATAGCCTCTACACATGCTATGATGACTCATGCTTACGACGTAATACCGAAGGACTATTAAAACTAGTATATCTCGAGAAAGAAAAATCGAATCGCCACAAACGAGAATAATGCCCTAAGTAGAAATGAGCAAAAAATTTAATGTTCTCATTATATAACCTCAAATATCGCAAAAAAAACCGTGTTTTTGGCAATCTGGGGGTAGGATATCTAAAAATTCTAGTACTAGAGCAAATGTACGGCCAGATTTGGATTCAGCACCAAGAAATGATAAGTTTTACTCAAGTGGTAAAAAAATCAAAATTTGTACAAACAATTAGAAAGGGAAAAAAGAAATACATACCTTCTCTGAGAAAAAGGATTCGTTTCGACAACTAAAGATATTTAGTTCCCGAATTTTTACAATATTTGGGAACTGTGACCAAGGATCCCAATCCTACCATGGTTGGTAATTACCATGGGTTGGTAATTATAACTAAATATATTAAAGCTTCTAATATTCATCTAGGTTGTACCAAATCGTTAATTTAGTTGAAGGGTTTGGTAAATACTAACAAATATTTTTTTGAAGCATATTTCTACAAATTCTATTCAACTTAGCGTATGGTTCATAAAAGGATGTCATTAAGCTCTGCTACTATAGATACGCTTTCTTTCAACACATGGTTTAGTCATAGTTACCAAATCTTAGTTGAGGCAACCACGATTTGGTTTGAGAGCGGAACATATTCATGATTGTGAGCCACCCCTAAATAATGATCAGCGCTCTCTGAGAACATGTGTGTTTCACATACGAAAAGCGCCAGCTAAGCAATGCATACAGGCCCACTTATTGAATCTTTTGAATGCGCTAGTATGCCGACCATTGCATAAAAACGATTTAATGAATGAGACTATGTGCGTAGAAATCATTGCTCCGCTACCGCTGTTCGTATATGGGTGAAACACACGATTGAGAGAATACAAAGGTTGCGCCGATCTCGGACCGCTATTCCTCTCGTAACGAATTTGACAGAATCGTGGTTTGCATGACATCACACTTGTGCAACTTGTTTACGTTTTCCTTGCAACATTTTTTCTTCTTCTTCTATTCTTGCTCACGTTTTGGCATTTTTCTCTCGCAATTGCACCAGTGTGACGTTACACAAAAGTTATTCTCAAAAATCCTCTCTGATCGGCGCAATCTTGTATTCTATCATTCTTGGGTGAAACACGCGTGTGGTCACAGAGCGCTCAGTAAGCTATGGCTTGTTGATTAGGGATGCAAATTTTTGGGGAGTAACATCGATACATCGATGTTTCGATGCTTCGGAAAAATGAACATCGATGCTAAAATACATCGCCAGAAAAACATCGATATATCGATGGTTTCCGATGGTTCAAAATTTGTTAGGAAAATTTAATACTTTTCATTTCAACTCTCTGTAATTCAATTATTTCCATTATTTATTTACCATTCCTTTACCCTTCCTATAAATAGAATAGAAATGCATGCCGTTGTAACTTCGTTGAGCCTAAAGTTCCAAGACCCAATTTTGTTGAAATTTCAACGGGAGGCCGTCTCTTTTTCAATGACCAAGTAAGCATTTCTAATATCGAAACATAAGAGTAAACTCGGAATTTCTAAATGTTGCTTCAAAGAATAAGTATTAAAATTCATCGCCAGTCAAAAATTTTAGGAGCATAAGTCGATGTTAAAACATCGCTGAAACTGGCATCGATTTATCGTAAATTTAGCGATTTTACGAAATTGAAAATTATCGATGGCAAACATCGAAGTTTGAACCGATATTATCGATGTTTCAAAAATATCGATCCATCGTTTGCATCCCTAATGTGGATCACTGCGCTAGGTAGAGAAAGAAAAGTGTGTGCTATGACATGCCCAGGCTTGTTTGTCTCAGTTTCAGTTTTGCCATCGCCGCGAGTTGTTTCGGTGTGCGCATAGTTATTTAAAAATATAAAGTTTGATGCCAACCGGGGTTTCTCAGTGGATATATAATTCATGTGAATTATAATTTGAAAGTATCTATTTAGCCAAGGAAAAAGCAAAGCAGTATACTTAAAGCAGCACTTCCAGCCGATATTGACCTGGGTTTTCGCACGACTATTCCTGTTTCATCGTTTCTTTTTAGGAAATTCTTACCACCATATACATATGTATTATTTACACCAGTAACTATTTATGTAAATATGTATGTATTTTTTATAATATCTGCAAATAAAAGAAGAAAGTTAACACAACAACCATCGAGTAAATTTTGATTTGTGTCAAACTGAAACTTTTTTCCAATAATAAACGGTTAGCTGATTCACGTCTACAGCAAGTTCACAAAATTTATTGAAAACTTGTATCAACCAAAGCATTGTTTATATTTGCTCTACAATTATTTTATTCAACTAATGATATTGCCCACTCAAGGTACTCTTTTTGTAATTATTAACAAATATACATTTGTCCCAACTAGAAGTCTCAAGTAAATTGCAGACTTTCGGGAACTAGATATTTATTTCGCCATATCCATCTATGCCACTTGGTCACTAGTTATAACTAAATCTTGGTAATTATAACTAAACCTTTTTCTGAGTGTAAAATACCTACTCCCTTGTAAACCCTTAATTTGAAAAANGGGAACTAGATATTTATTTCGCCATATCCATCTATGCCACTTGGTCACTAGTTATAACTAAATCTTGGTAATTATAACTAAACCTTTTTCTGAGTGTAAAATACCTACTCCCTTGTAAACCCTTAATTTGAAAACTTCAATTTGCATTCATATTTAGTAAAACTTATATTTTTTAGTGCTTTAGAAACACTGCAGTCCAATCGGCGTCACTCAATATTCTTTCAAAAGGTCAATCTAAATGAGATGGTCATGTGCCTTGAAGATTTAATCAACTATTTCTCCCAACCAGAGGATGATATGGGTAAGTTATCCACACAGAAAAAACCTATGCATAGAACTTACCCTATAAGCAATTCGGTAGTCGAATAAGAAAATAACAAACGCCTAGTTAAGTATTACTATGTTTATGTTTCATTATGGTGACGTGCCAAAATGTCAATTGATATGAATTCTCTTTTGTAAAAGATAGATATATATGTATGTACAAGTGTATACATAAATGCTCAGAAGGAAAAAATTAAGCGATTAAGCCGTGCCAGTCTGTCCGTCTGCGCACACGAAAACTAGAGGACAAATTTAGATATGTATATTAACGAAACTTGGTACGGGTGCTTTTTTGAGCCAAGGACCGATGGTATTGAAAATGGGCAAAATCAAATAATAACCACGCCTACCTGGCATATAACGATAGCTTTCAGAAATATGGAAACTGCGATATTTTGGTAACTACTGAAGCTTATTCACTCAAAATTTATATTTGCAATGATCTCTTGGTGTACAGTTGTTGGTCTTAGTAAAACATATTAAACGGCTGAAAATTTTTAAAATCGGACAATACTAAAAAATAGCCCACGAGAAATGCGAAATCTTCGACAAATCAGTAACTACTAACGCTAATTTATTCAAAATTGATGTTTACAATATTTTTTTGCAAAAAATTCGTTTATAAAAAAATTTTGGAAAATGGGAGTGGTACCGTCCACTTATGGCCACACACATATATGAGACATACTTTTTCATATCGGACACCAAATTTGGTGTCACACTTTCGATTGGCTTAAATTTTTTTTGGGCTCTATGCATGAAATAAGCTAACACGTGTTCGAGGAATTCTTTTTTTCGCATTTTTCCTATGGAGATATGATCTGTCAAAGTTTGCATTTTTTCATGATTCTGACTAATCACGTACTTCTTCAAAACGTAATATCTCGGGTTCCGCCCATTGTAGAGAGGGGCTTAATATTTCTATATATAAGATGGTCAAGATTCTCCTAAAGCTAACTTAGCTATTAACAATTGAACTTTTTGAAGTTGATTTGCAAAGTGAATACCAGTAAATTAGGGATTTAGAATTATACCATCATAATCCTTGCTTAATTCTCTATAAAAATATTGTTAACGAAGGGATATTCTGCCGAAATCCGCAATAAAATCTGCGCTTAGCTAACTTTAGTCCTGTAATTGCCACGCTCAATTCTAGAGGTGTGTCGCCTTAAAAAAAAAATATTGCCGTAAAATCCGCAAAAATTTTTACTTTTTGAAAAATCCCGATGTTTAACACCATACTAAATATATCTTAGTTTTCGAAAAAATGTGAAGGTAACACCGCTGAGAGGCAGCCTGAACATTTTTGGAAGTTTGCTAACATAACACAAATGTTTTAAAATTTTCAGTCTCACAAATGCAGCCTCACTTTCAGTCTCAAATAAAAGAAAATTTTAATATTTTCATCTATTTGTTTTTTGTTTTACTTTAATCTGGCATTTGAGTTGCACTGATAACTTCAATTTTATAACGTAGACAAACTTCAAAAAATGATTGATGGCAGACGAATTGAGCGAGCGGTTTTACCCAGAGATGGAAAAGTAGGCACAATAGTGCCTCTTTTGGCATAATCATAAATTATAGAAACTTATGTATTCCAATATATAACAAAAAATCACATTGTTTAGGTCCGCGACCTAAATATATTGCACCACCCTAATACGCGTTTTGTCACTTGATGTAAGAGCATACAAACACATATATAAGTTGCGGCTAACTTTCCAGCCGCTAACAATAAGCCCCACTGTACGGTAACTTAGCTGAGGGGAAACTTAACGAAAGTTACTGTGCGGTGGGCTACATACCTTTTCGTTTGTTAGCACTTTTTCACTTCTCAGAAGACCGTCTGAAAGGAGATATCGCAGCTGTCACATCTCGTTTGGTAAGCCAATTCTTGTGTATCAAAATATTTAAACGCACAGATAACTAAAAATAAAACGACCTTTGATTTCACTGTTCTAAAACCACTTTGTGCGACGCCACCTGCGTAAATATTGGTCTTCGAGCCTAAAAAGTAACCACATTATACAGTCCACACAGCATCACATCTGAGTTTTTTCAACTGCCTCAACCGATCGCCACATTGTTCCACATTGGTCACGACAGCATCACGTTCGTCTACATCTACAACCTGAGTTTTTCGCACCACAACCAACGTGCCACAAGAGCTACATCAAGCGTTTTTCTTCGGGTTGTTACTCAAGCAGCGATTGTTTGGTTCATCGCTTAACCGGCTGTTCAAATTGCTTAACCGGCTGCATCACATTGACCACAAGCAGCACGTTTGCATCACAGCATCACGTTTGCATCACAGCACCACTAGTTTCAGCGACACATTTTTTAACAAACCAGCATATCGCACTACACGGCATATAACAACACATTAAGGTACGTGGTTGAATTTCATTGCACTTGTGTGTGTACGAATCTAAACAAAAAAAAAAACGCGCGTGATTATTTTGTAAAAATAAAAAGGGGAGAAAACTCAGTGCTTAATATTTTTCCGAAAACAAAAAAACAATAGAACATGTTCACGTTTATTAGTGTATCGGCTAACATTAACGAATTGCCCGAACGTTTAGTTTGATTCTTTATACGGTGTTGTTTGTGTAAAAATACCAGTCGCATCTACCGAAGCACAAGATTGATAAAATTTATTCTTTTCTTGCAAAGCACAGAATTTAGTTTTTTCTCATTTTACTGGCTTTCACTTTTATTTGCATTTTATTAATCGCGTAACTTCAAGTATATTTTGCGAAACTCCTTGGTTTCTTTTCTCATTGCACTTGTCTATTATTAGTGGCGCGCTTGTACATATTGCTGATCACTTCACTGGGTTGTTTCCCCCGTTTATTTGTTTGTTGCACAAAATCACAGCCGCGCTTGAACAAAATTTTTTCATCAGAAATTTTAAATAAATTGCATATTGTGAATTTTAATTATTTAGACACGTACATGACATTTTTTTATAAGTTGGGTGGCGAGTGACTTGCACATTTCTTTTGCATATACGCATATATACGTAATTGCGTACTCAACAGTTTCACATGGCTGGAAAATAAATAAGTCATTACTTAAATATACAAACTACCTTTGTTGTTCTTATAAGAACTATGCTTATTTCGGGCTAAGCGGTTAGTGGAAATATTTTCCTACAAATCGGCGATTTCTATTACTACAGACAAATTTCTTTTCTTGCGTCCAATTGAGTGTTCGTTGGTTGTCAAAAATGGATACCTTTATTCGTCACCACCTTTACCACCTACCTCGTCTGCAACCACATAAACAAAATTGATTCATGCCTTATAGAGGAGGAAAGTGTAGGCGAAGGATAGAAGGAATGCGAAGAGTAGAAACCAGTCCGGTCAGGCGGAGTCATCCCTCCCCATCTGCTCAATTCCCAGAGCAGTCATGGACCTTGCTACGACTCCAACTACTCCGCAAGGTCCCCTAAACCTGACACTCGNTAAACAAAATTGATTCATGCCTTATAGAGGAGGAGAGTGTAGGCGAAGGATAGAAGGAAAGCGAAGAGTAGAAACCAGTCCGGTCAGGCGGAGTCATCCCTCCCCATCTGCTCAATTCCCAGAGCAGCCATGGACCTTGCTACGACTCCAACTACTCCGCAAGGTCCCCTAAACTTGACACTCGTACGTATGTAGATCTAAGTTCTGTCTGGTCGCATGTCAGTATCGTTAATACGTCAACACACCCCTGTACCATAGTTGCTCCCGTGCAACACCTCACACCAACAGAATGCGTCTAATTATTCATATTTGTGCCCTTATCAATCAGATAAATCCAAACTATCAAACCATCTTCTTTCTTCATAAATATGTACAAGAATATTTACACTATAAAATTTAATTACAAAGGTATTTCAAAAATTGCATTAATTAATATCTTTAATTTATACTATCTCTGAACTACTATTAATATTTGAACAGTGACAATACGAACTGTATGTATATACATATATGCTTGTGAATCTTCTTCTCTGTAAAGACAATAAATGCAGTTTATTTATCCGCTTATATTTTCCTCTTGCATTCATAACAAGAAAAGTATACATATGTATGCACATACGTATATAAAAATTAAACCAACTATTCCTCTTTGTTCCTATTTTTGCTAGGCTGAATCTTGCTATGCTCTCCCTCGCTTCGAATGTTAAAACATTGGTTCCATGTTTATATGTAGATAACTTACACTCTATCACTTACCGATCTCTCTTCCGATAGAGGCGCCTGCATCTAGGAGATGGGGTAGCTGAAATGCAATGTCACTAGCATACATACACATATAATCATAAATTCCAAATATAAATATATTCACTACCAAAATTAAAAGATTTGAGGTTATGGCTGCCTCGTGGGTGCACCCCCCTCTGCTCCCAGGTGCCCAAATTCTAGTGAGCGCACTGGAACTGATGTTGCGCTCAGCGGAGCGCTATGATGGAGCGGTGGAAAATATTCCCGCGACGTCTGGCGCTCTGGTGNTATGATGGAGCGGTGGAAAAATATTCCCGCGACGTCTGGCGCTCTGGTGCATAGATGTATGCCAAGAACGATAGAATGCGGATATGTAAACGCCTCCCTTTCTCCCTCTCAATCCGCTGAATCTGATCGCTTTTTATGTTTCTTATGTAAATGGTTTAAATCCTATGCCGTTTCAGGTTGTTGACCCGATCTTATGTATGATATTTGTACATAAGTAGNTGTAAATGGTTTAAATCCTATGCCGTTTCAGGTTGTTGACCCGTTCTTATGTATGATATTTGTACATAAGTAGGTGCTTATGTTCACCGTATAAGGCGCTGGGCATTTGGTTTAAATAGAGGCCTTTCTCACACCCCTGCCTGGCGAGGACCTAAAAGATTTGAAACTCTGCCTTAGTTCGTCGGTTTGTACGTGGATTTGGATTTTTTGTGTTAACATTTGTGTATATATTTACATACGCGCTTGTGTTCGTCTTTGCAACAAACACACGCACATATGTATCTATATCCACAATAGACGTACGCACATACATATGTACATAAGTAGGTACATTTTATTTCGATCTGAGCTAGATCAATTTTATTTTATTTGAGTTCATTTCATTCTATTTTCATTCTATTTAAATTTAATTTTATTTTATCTTACTTCAATTTCAAGTTTATTTTATTTCAGTTGAACTCATATTAATTGAATTTAATGCTATCGCTTAGCTGGACTTTTACTTTAATTTATTTAAATTTCATTTCGTCGAATTATTTAAGCTTATCTAAAGTTTCCCGGCACAGACTTACCTCTACTAGGCAGGATTTCGCTGTCGTTTAAAAAAACCGCAGTTTTAATCCGTTTTAACGGGTTGAAACTTTCACACAATAGCTACCGGGACTTTCTGTTAACTTTCTCAGTTTTTTTCTGACAACAAACTTTCCGCCTTTGAACTTTCCGTCGCCCATGTACCTTTCGATGTGATCAAAGCCAATCTTCGCTTGGTGATCGTACCCTACCGCTTTGACCGCCTTTTGAAATTTCCTTTCACGACGCCACTTTCACTCAACACGATTGACGGCCACACGCACACGCATCCTTTCACCCTCCAACTTTCACTCCACTCACACCCATACACACATATGTACCCTGTGGGGAAAATCTCTAGTTCTGAACTGGGGCGCTTCTAGTACATTTAGACCCAGTACTGGTTCGCGATAAATCTCTTTTGCATGCAAGCAACTGGCGAATTTAACATGGCGATGTCCTAGGAAGTGTCAATTGCCCCCCGCTGCATCCCTTTTTCGATAGTTCCGAACTAGTCCTAAATTCTATAGTTCCGAACCAGTTCTAAAATCGACAGACGAAAGAAAAAAGTATCATGATTTTTCAACCTTTCAGTTCTGTCGTGTGCGATTTTACATTATTTTCAAAGAAACGTTTTTTTCAATTTGAAATTAAATTTGTTTGAATGATTGTAAGAAATGTACGTTCACATACCTTGCTGTAGCTGACTTTGCAGAGGTGCTGACTGTTATTGATTAGATTCCAGACGGCCCCAAGATGTTAATATGTTAACACAAAGCTTTGTTTTGTATTACCAATCTATGAAATAGCATCTGCGAAGCACAGAATAGAAGCGTATTTGAACGAAAAAGCCGCCGAACACATATCTATGTAAAGTAAACAAGCCCCCCGCTGCATCCCTTATTCGATAGTTCCGAAATAGTTCTAAATTCGACAAATAGGATCTAGTTCGTTCTGCATCCCTTTTTCTATAGTTCCGAACCAATTCTAAATTCGTCACTTTAGATATAGATTTGTAGTGAAAAAAACTGAAAAAATTAGTTTCTTAAAAGTACCACTTTTCGCCGATTTTGGACTGGTGGGGATCTAGTTCCTATCGGACCAGTTCCTTTTTGGCGATAAAGACCTAGTACGGAACTAGAAATTTGATTCACTAGTCCGCGGTTTCCCTGCAGGGTAGATTTACATTAAGACGAACATTTATAGCTTTAACATACAATACATACGCAAGTGTATCTCTGTTGTTTCCAACACACACACATATACGTTGCTATACAAGACTTGCTGGGTGTTGCTAGGGACTTGGTGATGTGTTGCGATAATGTTGCTTGGATGTTGCATGGGTGCTACTCATATCCTGACAGACTGGCGCTACAGGCTCGCCTTCGCCGATGTTGCCTGCAGCATGCAGCGTGGGCGTAAGAAAATTAAAGAGCACGGACTGTCCCCAGTGTTTATGGTTATGCCTTACGTGTGGCTTCGACCTACGACCTAAAGCCGGGCCTATTACTTTACTTGTGGTTTCGGTCTCATNAGAGCACGGACTGTCCCCAGTGTTTATGGTTATGCCTTACGTGTGGCTTCAACCTACGACCTAAAGCCGGGCCTATTACTGTGGTTTCGGTCTCACTGTCTTTCCCGTAGTTATCGTTGGTTGGCTAAATATACGCACGGTATCACAGACCGGCTTCTACAACTATACATATCTACCACATATATCACAGATTTATACATCTGGTAAACCATTGTCAAAATACCACAAATAAACATACTTATGGCTACTTGTATCACAGATTGTAATGTGTAGAGATGTAAAGAAGAGACATTGTGAAGTCTTGCTAAAATCGACATCGATAGTTTTCAGAAACTATCGATAGTGGCGACAGTTTTCAACTATCAAGTATCCCAGCTTTAGGACATTCTACTTTGCATTACCGGCAATGCCTAAAACAAGCGAAAAAATTCGAAGGCATTATAACGCTATACCTTCTAGAACAACTTACCACTAAAAGCGATTACCGATTCTTTGCTGGGAATCCTTAAAACCAGTATACATACATACATATGTATGTATTTATGCTGATGCATTTCAATGGTGAAATTATAAGCAGGTGAAGTAATAAAAAAGCTTTCTCGCTTTATTTTGTTGACATACGGCTATTTTATACAAATTTTTAAAGGCAAATTTTCAAATAAGATAGGGTCAAATCTTTCATTTCGCTCTTATTACTACACCTGGTATAATTTCACCATGATGAGGTTCAATTGATGCTAATTTGTAGCAAACATAGCACGCGCACCTCATAGGGTTAATTTGTTTGTTTAAAGTTTTTTGACATTATAACTAGCTACAAGAGAGTTCGAGCAAGTTGTCACTTCTGCCTTGTTAAATATGCCTTGGGTAAAACCAAGGTGTATTAAACAAGGTGTGATTGACAACTCAGTGCGGCTCTCTTTTAAGGTACTATAATGTCAAAAAGTATAAACAAACGAATTAACCCTTAGTGATGCATGTATCATGTCAGCACTGATACCAAAGCTTTTATTTTGATTATAGTTTTGTTTTACTTTCATTACCTGGAATATATATATTTTCTCAATAAAATAAAAAAAATTGTTTATAAAATCGTTTTAGCAATTTTCTTGTTTTTAATTGCCCAAGTTTGTGCGTTTATTTTTATATTTAAATAGAAGTATAATTTTACATTTATTTCCAATTTTATAAATATGAGAGCTTAACTCTAACAATTTTGAAAATAAATTTTTTTTATGCGAAATAGTTTGTTTTAAATNTTTATAAATATGAGAGCTTAACTCTAACAATTTTGAAAATAAATTTTTTTATTCGAAATAGTTTGTTTTAAATGAGCTCGTTTGAAAGTGCTTGACTCGCACGGACAGCAAATGAAATCACTTTCCTTGAAGTGGTTTTTNTTTACATTTATTTCCAATTTTATAAATATGAGAGCTTAACTCTAACAATTTTGAAAATAAATTTTTTTTATGCGAAATAGTTTGTTTTAAATGAGCTCGTTTGAAAGTGCTTGACTCGCACGGACAACAAATGAAATCACTTTCCTTGAAATGGTTTTCACAAACGCGAGATGAATCACGTAGTACAACACACATCGCTGCCGTCTTAACTCGCAACTAGGTGGTTTAAAACATCCCTCTATTTTCGTGTCCTGATTTCTATTGCATACAGCGCACCGTTCAAAAGTTTTGCTCCGTTTCATCTTGGTTTCCTTACATTAAATATTTAAGAAAAGTCGAACGTACATATTTACTTATTACCAAACTTTAAATGTGCTTACTTGCTCTCCTCGGCGGTTTATCTCTTAACAATTTCACGTTTATTAAGAAAATTTGTTGCTTGAAAAATTTTTGTGTAAATTTTTTTTAAACAAATTGAAATTTGAAGAAAAAATATTTTTAAATAGGTTAACAATTCATTTCAATTTGACATTATAGCCTGCTTCTTATGAGGGCAATTTCAAAATCAATCACACTTTGTTGAATACATTTTGGGGAAAACCGCTCGCTCAATTCGTCGTTTATTTTTTGAAGTTTGTCTACTTTATAAAATTGAAATTTTCAGAGCAACTCAAATGCCAAATAAAAGTAAAATAAAAAACAAATAGATGAAAATAATCAAATTTATTTTTTTTATTTGTGACTGAACGTGAGAATGTATTTTTGAGTTTGAAAATTCGAAAACAGTTTTGGTATGTTAGCAAACTTCAAATATGTTCTCAGTGGTTAACCTTGTGTCATAGTTATCTCGAAAATAACTTTCAGTTTAATAACAAATTTGAATATTCGAATGGCTTTTGTTTATAACTGAAAACTATTTTCTCAATTTTCTGACATTGTAAAAGAGTTTTGCATACAAGACATAGGGCTGGTTTCTCCAACTCAACTTAACTTAGTTTAGCCACTTTTTGGACTTAAGTCAAAAGTTAGCCTACGTCTTACACAGCTTATTCTTGACTAAGTCAAGAAAATTGGCTTAACTAAGTTAAGTTGAGTTGGAGAAACCAGCCCATAGAGTTAGATACTCCTTTTAGCGAATTCTTACTTTTTCAAAGTTTCTGCGTAGCTGAAAAAATTATTTAAGCCATGAAGAAATATAGATGACGTCCTTAAAGAGTGGTGCTTTTTCACAGTTTGAAAAAGTATTTAATTTTGTTTTTTTTCAATACCACACTCAAACAATGCAATTGAGAGGATCTTAAGTATAAANAAATTGGCTTAACTAAGTTAAGTTGAGTTGGAGAAACCAGCCCATAGAGTTAGATACTCCTTTTAGCGAATTCTTACTTTTTCAAAGTTTCTGCGTAGCTGAAAAAATTCTTTAAGCCATGAAGAAATATAGATGACGTCCTTAAAGAGTGGTGCTTTTTCACAGTTTGAAAAAGTATTTAATTTTGTTTTTTTTTTCAATACCACACTCAAACAATGCAATTGAGAGGATCTTAAGTATAAAGTTTGTTTCTTGGCGCAAAGAGAGAAAGGTATATTCAATACTACTACTGACTATTTATTTATGTACCAAAATATTGTTAAAAAGAAGAACTCTGGCCTTTTAAAGCATTTTCTGTTACTTAGATTCATAATTTTGCTTTGAATAAAAATGTACTGAAAAGTACTGATTTCTTAGCATGAAAAAGTCCAACGTACTGATTTCGCGCATAAAAAATCTGGCAACCCTAGTTAGACTTCTATATAAAATCAATAAAAAATGAATCAATTGGTGAAACTGGTCAAAATGTCTCACTGCCATTATTTCGCATATAGGTAGATATATGTGTAAACACGTCAGAATAGCTATATTTCGATGTATTCCCCTTCCTAATTAGAATACTGTGTAATTTTGCTATGAATTTATGTATATATGTCTAAGTGTATTTTAAAAATACTATTTCTTAAAAGGCGTTAAAAGAAAGAAATTTTAATTTTGTAGCACTTTCATCTTCTTTTCGGCACAATTTTTAAAGACCATTAGGCACATTTTGAATTTTGAAATTCCATCCCAGGTTTTACCTTTAAATATTTGTTTTTGTTGTTGGCCTTTGAATTTTAAATTATGAAACATATTTTAACAAGCTCGAGGCCCAGCAATTAAATAAAATGCAAAACTTCGTTCTATTGATATTTTAATTGTCGATATTTCGACCTCAATCTGAGGTCATCTTCAGGACTGTAAATATACAAACACGATAACTTATTATTACTAACAAACATTAAACACAACTTACACTCTTGATTGTGCCTGGTGGACTAATTAGGCGTACAGAAATAAAAGTTAATCAAGTGAAGTTTTAGGCAAATAAATATAAACATAAGAAGTAAACAATTACAAATACCGTAATTGCAAACAAAAAACATACAAAGAACAATACTCGTAACATTGAGCAGGAAGACAATATGTATATGTACATTAGAGTGGTCCAAAAAAAAATAAAGTCGGAGTTTTAATGCCGGCACACTCTAGGATTGATCTATATCGAAAAAAATATACCCCTATTTTTTATTTTGAAATCAAAAAATATTTTGGGTGTGCTCAAAGCGCTCAAAGTTTTCCATGTATTTTATATGGAGAAAAAACAATTTTTCGTTGAAATGGTATAAAACTCTTGAAAATCAATATTTTTCGACCGGAAAACTGTGGTTCTCTTCAAGAGACTTCCAGTATTAATATCCAACTGTTTATTTAACAATTTTTTATGATTAAAGATTTTTTATTGGTCCCCCCATTGCATTTTCTAAGGGCTTTGGAGGGCCTATAAAATATAGTTACCATGAAAAAATTGTTAAAGAAACAATTGAGTATTATTACTGAGAATCTCCTGAAGATAAGTAAAGTTCCAATCGAAAAATAATGATTTTCAAGAATTCTACACTATTTCTACGAAAAGTGGTTTTTTCTCCATATAAAATACATGGAAAACATTGAGCGCTTTGAGCACTACCTAATTTTTTTTAATTTCAAAAAAAAAAATATGGGTATATTTTTTTCGGTATATAACAATCCTAGGGGGTGGCGGCATTAAAAATCCGACCTTATTTTTTTTACATACATTTTTGGACCACTTTAATGTACATGTAAAAGCACAGCTTTTTATTGTTGTTCTATGAAGGTATGTTGGGGAAACGGAACGAATGTTGATTATGGAAGGCGGAACGGAACACCTACGTTGAGGATTGTTGTTGCCGATTTAACACCAAATTGCGATACACATTTGCATAATTGTCTGTGTCCGTTTTAAAGTTGATCCTTCTCTCATTAGGGGTGTTCGTAATGTGTAACATTTCCTAAATATAGCGTTTATTATAGTTCTTTTCTTCTTGTAGAATGGCAACATTATCGAAATCGGGATAGTGTCCCGTATCCCTACAGTGTGCTGACAAGGCCGAATTATTGTCAGTTGAGCTGTTCCTTAACTTTATATTTGATTTGTGTGCGGAAATCCTTGTTTTGAGTTTAGTTTTTGTTGTCCCCACATATACCTTTGTCGCATAAGTGGGACCCGTCGCCATTATATGAGATTTTGTATATTACGTCAGATTTCTCGTATCTAGGAATCTTATCCTTAGGGCCAGTTCTTCAGGCATGGTTTAAACTCAGTTTAAACTAAGTTTAGTTAAACTCAGTTTAAATTTAAACTGAGTTTAAACTGGAGAGCTGTTTTTCAGTGAGAGTTTAAGGCCGCTGTAAACATTGGCCATTTTTTAGGGCAACACTGTTTTTTTCTTTATCTAGATACGACAACAGCTGTTGTATGTTTACAATTCGACGCCATTGCTTGATAAATTTCCATAAAAATTAAACGCTGTGAACAAATAAATAAAAATGTCTGTGAGAAGTAATACATTTTCAACGAGTAAAGTGAGCTTTTTATTAGAATTAGTAGAACTAAATAAAAATGTGCTGGAGTGCAAAAAAACTGATCGAGTCAGCGCAGAAGAAAAATTGAAAGTGTGGAAGGAAATAGAGATCGAGTTGAACTCAAAGTTTGGTCAAGTGTATAAGAGCTCAAAGGTGCTGAAGATGAAGTACGAGAATGTGAAGAAGGACTCAAAAAAGAGATTAGCTGCAGAAAGGCGTGATATTTATAAAACCGGCGGTGGAACAAGAGCTTCTATACCCAGCACAGCAATAGACGGGAAAATACTGAGCATTTGCCAGCCTGAGCAAATTGCGGGCAATGAAGCTATTTATGATGACGACGCATTAGAAATAATTGGTAATTCGTAATTGAACATATTCCAACAATATGTGTACTATAATTTTAACATAATTGTACTAGAGGTGGAGAAACATCGATGTTTGCTACCATCGACGGTTTCGATGTATTAAAAGAAAACATCGATGTGACATCGATTGTTTTGAAAAAATAGGAGGTTTAAAGGCAAAATTAAGTTGGTACTTGAAGTTAAATGTAGCGCTTTTGACAGATAACCCATTAAATATTACGTCAAAAAGCCGCAAGTAGCTTTAGGTATGAATTTAATTTTGACTATGAATACGCCCTAATAAGTTATTACAAATAAAATAAAACAAAGGTACCTATTTCCTTCCATGAAAGTAATATATATGCATTCCAAATATTAACCATATCGGACCATAAATACGGGTTTTCGAACATCTCTAGACCTGTGCCACCTAGTGGATTAATTCGTCCTTCATATTACATTGTCATCGGGGTTTGAGCTAAGTTTAAAGTCCCAAGTCTCTAGCTCATCGGGTATTAATAATTTAAAATTCTAAGGTCAACAACAAAAACAAAATATGTTATAGCGGAGAGCACACCGAAAACACAAAGATGCGTCAAAAGTCACAGAAATATTAAGGATAATTATGATATAAACACCAGCAAACGTTTCAAAAACTACCAAAGCATAACACAACACATCACAAAGCTGTCGGAGTCGACGAAGTACTTGGAGAGGTGTAGGACAACCTGTTTAACTCCCAACTTCATCGACAACGCTACGAAAAATATACTTTACATAATCAACAATAATACCAGTAACAAAGCATTACCAACAAAAATCACCAATTCAGTTTCCAAATTCATCTGACAGGTTCAAACCTAACTACTAAGCCTACTCATCAAAATCAAACATGAGCTGCTTGGAAAAAAGGAAAAGGAGGTAAATTTCCTAAAGACGCAAATAAATCAGCAACTAAACACACTTGACTCCACAACATTTTTTGAAAGTGAAAATCTACTAACAAAAAAACTTGCTGCAAATATTAAGAAGACAAAAACAAACAAATACGAAAAATTAAAAGACAAACAAAAACAACTTTTAAACATAAAGAGTGTACCAGGGTGGTTCTGCAACACGTCAAATACGCAAATTATTAATGACATTCAGTGGATTCTTTCTCTTGGTCCTAAATTTGCCTTACCATCAAGTAATAAAGAATTTCCATTATTTAAATTTATAGCAGATGGGGAAAACTGCCTTCAAACAATTAAGGATAAATAAACACAAGAAATTGAAAGAAACAACTTGACGACACTAATACGTGACCATCTCAATAAGAGAACAGAATCAACGAGAGATAAGTTTATTCGCGATACTGTACATTCCACAAAAACATTTTTAAAGAACAATAAACACCTTCCAGTTCTTAATGCCGATAAAGGGAACGTAACCGTAGTTATGAACAAGTCCGAGTACGATACAAAGATGCAGTCAATCGTCAACAACATCTGCACTTACAGAACAACAAGTAAATTACAAGACAAAAATAATAAAATAGTGGAGAGATTATATAATAACAAGGCCATTG
>NW_016157263.1:376496-378729 GCF_001687245.7 Rhagoletis zephyria | reverse complement strand
TAATCATTTTTTAACAAGCTCGAGGCCCGATCCCGATTTCGATAATGTTGTCATTCTACAAGAAGAAAAGGACAATAATAAACACTATATTTTGAAAATGTTACACATTACGAACACCCCTAATAAGAGAAGGATCGACTTTAAAACGGACACAGAAAGCCTGATTATGGCAACTTCACTTAACTTAACGGAACGTAGATCTTAGGTAATAAAAATGAAACAGATTTCGACGCGGTATTAAGTTACGTTAAGTTTCGGCTGTTCAATTGTAAGCAACACACATTTAACAGAATTTTTAAGAGAGAGCCGTAAGTTACGTTAAGTTTCCATAATCAGACCAAGACAATTGTGCACATGTGTATCGCAATTTGGTGTTAAATCGGCAACAACAATCCTCAACGTAGGTGTTCCGTTCCGCCTTCCATAATCAACATTCGTTCCGTTTCCCCAACATACCTTCATAGAATAACAATAAAATGCTGTTTTTACATGTACATATTGTCTTACTGCTCAATGTTATGTCCCAATAAACACCAAAAAAATATTTCTCCAACCTTGGAGAAATTCATAGTTCTCAAGTTTATATCCAACATCATTCTCCAACTCATCTCTAACCCACCCGCAGATACGTAAAAAGTGATAGAGATATGAATTTTTAATTATGAAGTGAAAAACTAAAGCTATATAAAGGGGAAAATACCAACGAAAAGTAAATAATCTTCAAAGTATCCTCAAATATTCTTGAAAGAAAATAAAACGAGAAGTGAATCAAGTGGCAAAATTACTATCGGACTGTATACTGTGAAGTGAATTATTGTAATACTATATTGATTAGCTACATAATACAAAAGGAGTAATAAAATGAAAAATTAATATTTAAATTCATCTATATATGTCGTTTCAATCAAAAAGCTATAAGGTATTTTACTATTTCAATGATATGTTTGAGACCAATTGGAGAATTACATTGGAGTTCAAGTTGAGAAGTAGCATTTTCTCAACTTGAGAAACAGTCCTTTTTTCATACAAAGAAAAATGCCCTTTTTGTTGAGAACGCTATGATCCTCCACTTGAGGTACTCTTAAAAAACAACGTTGGAGATTTGAGAAATACCTTAGTTCTCAACTTAACCTCAAGTTGAGCTCAAACCTAAAAGTTTATTGGGGTGTGTTTTCGTTTGTATGTTTTTTGTTTGCAATTACGGTATTTTTAATTGGCACAATCAAGGTGTATGTGTGTAATAATTTAAAGTTAATAATAAGTTATCCTGTTGNATCGTGTTTGTATATTTACAGTCCTGAAGATGACCTCAGATTGAGGTCGAAATATCGACAGTTAAAATATCAATAGAACGAAGCTTGTTAAAAAATGATTCATAATTTAAATATTTGTATCATGGCACAAACTAAAGTATGTATACAAATAGGTACAAAGCCGTATGCATGCGCGGAGTTTGCATAATCGGAAGTAATAGTAAATTATACTGCATTTCCTCTACTCTGCATATGCCTAAATGTATGGAAATATTTGCGATAGCAAGTAAGCACAAGCGCTTCTCATGAAAATAAACAAGTAAGAAAGTCTAAGTTCGGGCGGAGCCGAACATTAAATACCCGGCGCAAGTATTAAATATATGTTTTTTCACCTTTCCGAAAGCTACCGCTAGATGGTAAGCCGGGGTGTATCAATTTTGAGTAAATTAGCGTCCTTAAATTTCGAATTATTGAAGTTTCAAGCATTTCTGAAATTTACCGTTATATAAAAAGCGGCCGTAATTTTGGTCCGATTTCAATAATTTTCAACGTTTTGCTTTTATTTGGCAAGCACAATAAAAATACCGAGTTTGTTACAATTTGGTAGAACTGTTACCGATATACATATATGTGACCATAAGTGGGCGGTGCCACGCCCATTTTCCAAAAATTTTACCATAAACGTATATCTTGGTAAAGAATTGTTGCAAGCATCAATTTTGAATAAATTAGCTTCACTGCACCGAAATTTCTTCCAAACTTGGTACAGTTGTTGGTTGGGCTTGATACAGCATACAAAATGGCCGAAAATATTAAAAATCGGACAATAACCTACGCCACTTCCCATATAACGGTAATTTTCAGAAATACGAAAACTGCGATATTTTAGTAACTACTGAAGATTATTCACTCAAAATTGATATTTACAACAATTTTTAGACGAAAAATAAGAATATAATAAATTTTTTAAAAATGGGCGT
>NW_016157263.1:363625-376471 GCF_001687245.7 Rhagoletis zephyria | reverse complement strand
TACATAACAAAAAGTAGTTGAAAATAATTGTATGGTTCTAACAAAACGAAAAAAATACCCAAAAATAAATTTGAAATGTTATAAAAAATTTTCACCTAAATAAATATTTTTTCGTTTTAGTAAAAATTTGCTGAAAAATGAAGGCTCCGGTGAATTATGAACATTAAATTCCATTTTTGAACTACTGCGTGCTGGCTTCGTCGTGCAGTATGAATTATGGAAAACGCATTTTGCTAGCAAAGGATGCGAAGTTCTTGGAAAGGATTTGGCTTAATTTTTCGCTACAGCAGGGGAACTTGTACAATTAAATAATGTAATTAACTGGTTAATTATTAATAAATTAATTTATTTAATTTTTCGCTACAGCTGAGGAACTTGTACAATTAAATAATATTACGGATTTAAATTACGAATGGTAGCTTTTCAATTTAACATTCATCTTAGAAGACTATTTATTGTATTGGTCAACGACAGCATATGTTCTCATGTTATTTAGCACGTTTGGTTTAATTAAACAACGTGTTTAAAGGTTTTTTTTTTGTACCAGCAGGAAGAAATGTATGCTAGTTTATCTACGCCAAAACAACTAGAAATGGCATTGATTGATGAAATAAAAAATTACCGTTTATTAAAGCTAAAAATACTAAATATAAGTTTGGATGATTATGATGTTATGGAATGCAAATGTAATTTAAAAGCAAGCCTATGCGTTTGTGGGAAAATTCCGGAAAGATTGAAATTTTTTATGCAGGATCAACACGCTGACCGGAGTCATGGTTCTACATATGAACCAAGTCAGTCAATACCACCATCTGAGGTAATAACTTCATTGAAACCACGAGCTTACCCCAAAAGGTACTCGGCGTTGAATTTCGCGATGATGTGACAGATTTGGAATATTAACATAGCAGCTTCATGTTTAGCAACAGCTCTCTTCATATTGACACAGAGGTGAAACTGGAGACCTAATTATTATTGATAGGATAAAGTATCCAGAGAAAAGATTAAGGCACGGGAAGCAGTACGCAAAAGCCAAACAGACGACAGCAACCTCAGCTACTTTTCATTTGATGGAAGACAAAATGACGTATTAACAATGGAAAAAATTGACGGCAAATGCCCCAAATCATGGTTGAAAACCCACATTTAGTCGCCCTTAAAGAGCCGAACTCAAAACTATTAGGATATGTGAAAGTTCAAGCTGAAGATGCTTTTACCAAGCAAAGGCAGCTTAGGGAGTTTTTCAGCGAAAAGGGTTTGCAGTTTAAATAATTTAATTGGCATTTCCAGCGATGGAGAAAGCACTAACACAGGCGTTTTGTATGGTATTGTAAGGCGCTTTGAGATCGATTTGTGAAGGCCGTTGCATTGGCTTATATGCCTCCTTACATTTTAATGAATTTATTTTTCGACACCTACTCGAATTTCTCGATAATTCCAAAACTGAGCGGAGCAAGAACTGCCAGCGGTTTATTAACCAAATAAATTGGATGTGTGGGAAAATGGTATTAAAATAATTTTTTCGGAATATTTTCTTAGAAAACATTTTACTAAACACAATTTTTTAATTTTTTTCAGAGTGTAGTTGATTCTAAAACCATACTACTAGAAAACATGCCACCTTCTTCATCAGATGATTGGAAGCGCGATTTATCGACTGATGTAAAGTATTTGCTTCAAATGACTTCGGCAATATCGGATGATTTTATTACAGTTGACTTAGCTAACATAAAACCTGGACCTGTGGCGCACTCCCGTTGTCTAACCAAGGCCAGTAGAATTTTACGATTCTACGTTGCAAAAAGTGCACCACCTTGTAACTTAAAAACTCTAGCAGAATACGTAATAAGAGTTTATGTTCCGATGTACTTTAACCATTCTGTTTTATACGGCAGTCCGCTTATCCTCAAATTTATATGCCTCACGCAATTTCTTCCATCCAAGGAGTGGCAAGTTATCAACTCAGTAGTCCAGAATAACTCATACTTTTCTCATCCAACAAATGTTTTGCTATCAATGCTTTACGATGATCATAAATCAGTACGCCACCGGGCAATAAAGAAAATTTGCGATATAGAAGAACTTAGAGAGTACAAGAAATGTAAAATTAATTTTGACTGCTCCAATTATTTCCCTATGATAGATTTGGATGATGACAATATTTTATCTAGAACCACCAATTACTAGAAACATTCCGTATAACCATTTGAAGGAATATTTTTAATTTGAAGACCCTTCCTGACCCACAAGTTCGATGCCACATACAAGGAACTGAACGATACATTCAACTGCTAACCAGTGTTTTTCGGCGCGTAACGGAAAAAAATCGTGAAAGTGTTATGGCTGTGACTGATGTTAGTCGAAAAAAATACCACGCTTGGAAAGCAAGCAGGACTTAAAAAAAGTTATTTAAGTATTCTCCAAAAAATAGACTGCTTTCTGTACCCTTACACTCATAAATCAGCTAAATAATTGTTTAAGTTTTTCCAACAAAATTTTTTTTACCTGATGTGAAACTTTCCTTTAAAAATCGCTGGCTCGAAATTGGTTTTAGACCCATAGTTTCTTAAGCGAAGTTGTTCAGAATGATACGTAGAACATTTTTCCGCATATGCGATTTTATGAAAAATAAATCGACCCGCCCTATTACAGATAACATGTGCCTTGCAGCAGAAATTTTTATACCCGAGCGCACTTGTGCACAAGGGTATATTAATTTTGTTCACATAACGGTTGTTTGTAACAGCCAAAACGAATCGAGATAGATATAGACAAATGTATACATATATGCTTAGAATGAATAGAGGAATCGATTAAGCCATGTCTGTGTGTCCGTCCGTCTGTCCGTCTGTCCGTCCGGATTTGGTATGTAGGTTTCTGTTAATCCAAGGTAGGTTGGTATTGAAAATGGACAGTAACCACGCCCACATTCCATATAACGGTAATTTTCGGAAATACGAAAACTGCGATATTTTAGTAACTACTGAAGATTATTCACTCAAAATTGATATTTACAAAATTTTTAGACGAAAAATAAGAATATAATAAATTTTTGAAAATGGGCGTAGCCACGCCCACTTATGGTTACATGTGTATATCTTGGTAACCGCTGCACCGATTTCTTCCAAACTTGGTACAGTTGTTGGTTGGGCTTGATACAGCATACAAAATGGCCGAAAATATTAAAAATCGGACAATAACCACGCCTACTTCCCATATAACGGTAATTTTCAGAAATACGAAAACTGCGATATTTTAGTAACTACTGAAGATTATTCACTCAAAATTGAAATTTATTATAAAATAAAATAAATTAAAAAAAAATGAAAAATTAAGGCTCCAGTGAATTACGAACACTAAATGCCAGTTTTGAAGCACTGTGCAGCAGGGGGTCTATTGTTCTCTTTCAGCGAAACTGGAAACTCAGCGTGCAACACGATCCTGGGCACAACTTTCCCCGTGCTTTATAGATTGTACAAAGATTACCGATTAAATAGAAACACTTAAGTTGGGTGCGAAACAAACTGGCGAAGGTTTTCACTATATTTTATAAGGGACATTTTTATTTTTCATATTCTGTGTTTAAAAATTTACCTCTAAAAAATGCAGAGCTGATTTAAAGGATAGTTTAAGAAATAAAGGACAAAAGGCGTCCTTTATTTTGAAAAAAAGTATATAGGACAGGGGGTTAAAATAAAGGGCTGTCCTTTGAAATAAAGCACGGATGGTCACCGTAGGTATATGGTGTACAGAAATATCCCTTCTCCCTTACAGTAAACCTTTTAGTGTGGGCAACAACGGTATTTTTCAAATAAGGCAGATTGGAAAATGCGCTCTCAGAGAAGACAATACCTGTAATTATTAAACCATGGTTTGATTTACTTAAATATTACAATATATGCAAACGAAAAACAATTGCCTAAAGATTTGTTGTAACTCGCGATTAGTGCCGTTTAAGATCAATTACGCGAGTGAAAAAAAGAACGTGCGCCTTTTTTGTTGTCTCTTCGATTTTGTAATTTACATTTATAATTTGATAAAATGGAAAATAATTTTTCATATATATCATCAACTTCAGAAATAGATATAGCATCGCCTACTTTATCTAAATCTACCATATGTACGGTGACCATCCGTCCTTTATTATACGGGACAGTCCTCTTTTTTGACCCATTGTAATGGTAATTTATTTATTTTATACGGGACGCCAAATGTTCTGAATTCCTTTTAATATCCTGTATTTGTCCCGTATTCTGTATTACGTATTTTGACGCCTTTACAGCTCATTAAAATGGCATGCCTATGAACCAGTTTTAAGTGATGTTGGTATATGATCGTAATTTTCTCCATAAACAGCTATTATTTTCTAATTTGAATGCCTGTGATTAGAATCGAGGAATACATACAGTGACCAAAATATAAATCAGAACCCGACTTTTTAGCAAGGTTTGGCCATTTTTCTTTAGTTTAATAATGTTTATTATTTTTTTATGAAAGTAAAGCTCTTTGTCTAATAAAAACCATATAAATCCAAGTTTCCGACTTTGTGCAAAAAACTGTAAAAATTAATTCTGCAATGTTTCACCAAAATTTCAAACTTTTTAATTAGAATCTTTAGAAAAAAGATTTGGTTAGCAGTTTTGTAGCTCATTAAATTCGAGTATAATAAAGTGCAAGTGGAAAGAGATGCTCATTTGCTTCCCTTTTAAAAAAATTGTTGAACATAGATGCTTAATTTGTATGAAAAACTGCGTTACACCGTCAACAAAAGAATTGCCAAAAAAAGTCTTAGAGATATCAATATTACACTTTATAATACTAAAATTTAACGAATTTTTTAACAAATTTCGCGGGCTGAAAATCTCGAGAAAAATATCCCACAAATTTGAAATGTTACTATAAGGATGCTGTTTCAGGGTTTATAAATCTAGGATCTTGGACTTTAAGATCTGTAAGTTTTTGTTGAATAAATTCACAAAATTAAATTTTGTCCCGTATTCGGCTCCCATAAATATGGTCACCGTAGCTATACACCAGTTTTTACCCGAAAAGCGTTCCCGTACTTTTTGGTTTTTCCCTCTTTCTCTGAGAGCAATTTTGCTTTTTGACAATTTTACAGGTTTTATCCAGAAAAGTTGAGGAACGAAACTACTATTTTTCTAAATAAACAAAGTGCATCTTATTCAGTGTAGCTTCGTTATTTGAATTTTCGTTTATTTGAAAAATATGCATTGTGTGTATCAACCACATCTTTTTATATTCAGAGTCGTTTGGCAAATTGGGTACATGTGCATATATACATGGTCAATTCAGCAGGAAAGTAAACCAGTCCGATTTTTTCTTTCTTTCAAATATTGTACATATTGGTATTCACTATATCTGTCAGCTGCTTCTGACACTAATTTTTATCATGTCCAAGTAATTTGTGTTTAATATTTCGCTTCTTTTTTCGAAAGATTTTTCTCGAACCTAAAAACAGTTTTCAATACTAGAACAAGGAAAACTACAAAAACACAAGCTTTCCTTCGTTTATTTTGGATGAAAAAATTCTAAACGATAGAAAATAAATTAGTTTAACAGGATACGTTCCAAGTTAGCGAAAAAGTTGTTTAGAACTCCTATTAAGTCGTAATGAAATGTACCGCAAATGTTAAGTGTAACGTAGCCAGTGAAAAACTAAAAAGTTGTTTTTCGGATACTTAAGTATCCTTTCCAAAAGGATATTTAACATGTTTTCTTAGTATTGTTGACATCTTACGTATGCCATATGGAAAAAAAGAAATCGTAGCTGATTTCGGTGCACAACTACCTAATAAATAAATGTAACGTGGCCAGTGTTTTCTTTTGATTTAAATTTTTTTATTGACTTGATAACTATTCTCGTTTCATTTTAACAATAAATAATAAGACATATTGAAGAAAGTCTTACCTTGAATAATTGCGAATTGAGTATTATCCCTGTAGTCAAATGTACTAGTTGTAAACTACCTCACAACTAGTATGAACTGCATGCCCAACTAGTCAGCCAGCTACCTTTTTTCCATGCAGTCAACTGGTATTTTTAACACGGGGATGTCCTACGAGATGACAATTGTCAGATTTCGGTCAGAAATATACCAGTCTCATACTAGTTCAAAATAGACAGAAAAATACTAGTATAATTATAGGCCAAAATGACTACTTTGGAAGTCAAAAAATATAATAAATTCATGAATATACAATAAAAAACTTTTGATTAAGTACACTTTAATACATTACACAATTTTATGTAGTGTTAAATTTTTTGAGTATTTATTAAAAGGAAAAATAAATACATAAATATTTCAAACTTTCGAACATAAATTTAAATGCATTTTCGATTAAATTATATTAAAAGTAAAAGCTTGAATATGGAAAACATTTTAGTTAAAAATAAAAAGATACCTTAGTTAATTTTTGAGTAAACTAAGTGAATAAAAAATTTTTTAAAAGTAATAATTAGTGTTTAAAATTTGAGATTTGGATAAGAATAAAATAAATAAATAATTCAAGCAGTTATTAAATATTCTTAATATGTGTCTATACTTTGGCTTGTTGATTGATAATTGAAATTAATCAAATAATTATATTAATCGTGTAATTAAAAAAAGTCAAAAATAATTGAAAATGATAAAAAATAATTCAATAATGATGTAATTAAAGTTAACGAATTAATTAAAATATTTTGTTTAAGTAATTAATTATTAATCATTAAGCAGGTGCCAATGTCGGTATTCAATCATTAAACGGTTATCCAAAAAAACATGGTTTAATTAATAATCATTATGAATATTAATCATTATTTAACAGGTATGGTAAAATAGCGAGTACGTACTCGCTGTAACGGTTTACCATATACTCAAATAAAAGTTAGAATATTTTGTGTACTCTATTGTATTAAACTGTCGAAGTCAAATAAAACTGGGCATGAATAAATCTTTTTGTACTTACTACAAGTCTGATCACTTTTAAACTAGTTCGGTTTCAGTCAGGAAATTCTGGTTGTAAACTAGTATTTTTCCTGACTAGTTTGGGGTTTCACTGCAGGGATACTACTGAGTTTTAATAGCTATTCTATTTATATAAGGCGAAGCTAACATTTGTAAAATATTCTTTGAAATCTTTATCTCTAAAGATTTTGATTATATATGTGATTGCCTAGAACTCAATGAATTTTTTTGCAACATGTAAAACTGATAAGTTATCATCCCTTTCCACGTGATTGTATTCACTACAATTTTATAGAATCTGGTACAAGTCTACACCAGACTATGAAGAGTTTATTAATCTATTTATTTTGCTAAAAATTGTTTACGCAAGAACTCTTCTATAAAACTGCGATAAATGCATTAAGACTTTTGTATCTAAGATTAACGAAGTTACAGAAACCACCGTATCAGTTCTGAAATTGTCTTAGATGATTTAAAGAAAAAACAGTGATTCAGAATGGATTAAAAAAAAACACAGAACACTTTAGATGGGCTTATGAATTTTTTAAGTTATTAAACATAAGTGGTTTTTGCAGCAAAGTTAAGTAATTTTTATTTGTGACGATAAAACAAAGATTTTCCGGTCAAGAATTTTACTGTAGGATAATTTTTGACCTAGTTGCAATTTTTAAGGATAATCGAGTTTTTTAACCTTGAATAGAAGATTCCTTATTTTAGCTCACACATTTGTTTATGATGGCAGAATAAGAACGCGAA
This sequence comes from Rhagoletis zephyria, assembly GCF_001687245.7. Classification (NCBI taxonomy): domain Eukaryota; kingdom Metazoa; phylum Arthropoda; class Insecta; order Diptera; family Tephritidae; genus Rhagoletis; species Rhagoletis zephyria. The sequence continues at coordinate 368,747 of NW_016157263.1, read as the reverse complement.
GAAAAAATGGTTTAGCGAAGCCTTTTGGTTAAACCTTAAAAACCTAAAATTNACATGTAAAACTGATAAGTTATCATCCCTTTCCACGTGATTGTATTCACTACAATTTTATAGAATCTGGTACAAGTCTACACCAGACTATGAAGAGTTTATTAATCTATTTATTTTGCTAAAAATTGTTTACGCAAGAACTCTTCTATAAAACTGCTATAAATGCATTATGACTTTTGTATCTAAGATTAACGAAGTTACAGAAACCACCGTATCAGTTCTGAAATTGTCTTAGATGATTTAAAGAAAAAACAGTGATTCAGAATGGATTAAAAAAAAAACACAGAACACTTTAGATGGACTTATGAATATTTTAAGTTATTAAACATAAGTGGTTTTTGCAGCAAAGTTAAGTAATTTTTATTTGTGACGATAAAACAAAGATNGACTTTTGTATCTAAGATTAACGAAGTTACAGAAACCACCGTATCAGTTCTGAAATTGTCTTAGATGATTTAAAGAAAAAACAGTGATTCAGAATGGATTAAAAAAAAACACAGAACACTTTAGATGGGCTTATGAATTTTTTAAGTTATTAAACATAAGTGGTTTTTGCAGCAAAGTTAAGTAATTTTTATTTGTGACGATAAAACAAAGATTTTCCGGTCAAGAATTTTACTGTAGGATAATTTTTGACCTAGTTGCAATTTTTAAGGATAATCGAGTTGAATTTTTTAACCTTGAATAGAAGATTCCTTATTTTAGCTCACACATTGGTTTATGATGACAGAATAAGAACGCGAAGAAAAAATGGTTTAGCGAAGCCTTTTGGTTAAACCTTAAAAACCTAAAATGTTTAACAATTTAGTATGCAGATGTCCTCCTGCATTCATTGTAGATGACATACTGAAAAACTAGCAATATTCGTTCACCCACTCGCAGAAATTTCAAGGTTTCTGACATGACCAATCCTTGAACTTCTTAAAAGTGTAACGTTGCCAGTACACATTCGAATGCCAATGACTTTGAAGCCAAAGGAATTATTAAAACCATGCTTTTACAGAAACATAGATTTGACCATGCCTAATCATATCATTTAAAAACCGAGGTGGTTTTCTGTTATTTGATGGACAATTGATTCATATTGAAGAAAAAATGCGTACGAATGTAATGTTGCCAGTCAAATAATCGACCACATACATATGAATGTTTCTGTCTAAAAATGTAAAGAATGGCTAGTCGNGCCAATGACTTTGAAGCCAAAGGAATTATTAAAACCATGCTTTTACAGAAACATAGATTTGACCATGCCTAATCATATCATTTAAAAACCGAGGTGGTTTTCTGTTATTTGATGGACAATTGATTCATATTGTAGAAAAAATGCGTACGAATGTAATGTTGCCAGTCAAATAATCGACCACATACATATGAATGTTTCTGTCTAAAAATGTAAATAATGGCTAGTCTGTGTGGTTAAATCCCATTATCTTTAATTTATTTTCAGAGCATGAAGAAAAGCAAAATCGGTTTAGAGCGCTCAGAAATCGGCAAGACCTTTTCCAAGAAGAAGGAGTGCTCAATCTAATCCTAGAAGCTATCGATAAAATTAATGTGATCACTTCGCAAGGATTTTTGGCAAGTTTTTTGGCTGGCGATGAGACTGGTCAAAGCTGGGACTTGATATCGACATATCTTTATCAACTATTGGCCGCTATTATCAAGGGAAACCATACTAATTGTGCACAGTTTGCCAACAGTAACCGTTTAAATTGGTTATTTTCGCGGTTGGGCTCACAAGCATCCAGTGAGGGCTCAGGTATGTTGGATGTATTACACTGCGTACTCATTGATTCACCAGAAGCATTGAACATGATGCGTGACGAGCATATCAAAGTTATTATCTCGTTACTGGAAAAACATGGTCGAGACCCTAAAGTTCTCGATGTATTGTGTTCTCTTTGTGTTGGCAATGGTGTGGCAGTTCGGTCATCGCAAAATAATATTTGCGACTTTCTATTGCCTGGAAAAAATTTATTGCTGCAAACCCAGTTGGTCGATCATGTAGCTAGGTAAAAATTTTCTGATTCATTATTCCGTATGTTAACTTACTTGAGACATTTATTTATTTTCTTTTAGCATACGTCCCAATATTTTTGTCGGGCGCGTAGATGGTTCCGCAATGTACCAAAAATGGTACTTTGAAGTCACTATGGACCATATTGAACAAACCACTCACATGATGCCACATTTAAGAATAGGTTGGGCTAACACTTCTGGGTATGTTCCATATCCGGGAGGCGGGAAAAAATGGGGAGGAAACGGCGTGGGTGATGACCTTTATTCCTTTGGCTTCGACGGTGCTTACTTATGGACAGGTGGACGACGTACTTTGATTGTGAATCATTTACCTGAGGAGCCATTTATACGAAAGGGAGATGTTATTGGGGTTACAATCGATCTTTCAATACCAATCATTACATTTTCTTTTAACGGCAATAAAGTTCGAGGCTGCTTCCGAGATTTTAATTTGGATGGGATGTTTTTCCCAGTTATGAGTTGTTCCTCAAAACTAAGGTGAGCTAAATGTATACTTGCTTATGTTTCTCATGTAATAAAATTTTTAATTTTTAGTTGCCGCTTTCTATTTGGCGGAGACCATGGGCGCCTAAAATTTTCTCCACCAATAGGGTTTTCCCCCCTGGTACAATGTTTGATGCCACATCAAAATCTAAGCTTAGATCCATGTTTTTACTTTGGAAACTTGTATAAGAATGTTTTGGCCGGACCATGGCTTATTGAAGATGATACCGCCTTTGTACCTAATCCGGTTGATACATCTGGTGTAATGCTTCCTTCTTCCGTTGATCAGATAAAAGAAAAGCTAGCAGAAAACATACATGAAATGTGGGCTTTGAACAAAATAGAGGCTGGATGGTCTTGGGGGGAGCATAGAGATGATTACCACCGAATACATCCATGTCTTACACATTTTGAGAAACTCCCATCACCGGAACGTCGCTACGATAGCCAACTGGCTGTACAAACTCTCAAGTAAGTATCTGTATATGTTTATATCGCCCAGAACTTGGTAATTACTGAAGGACTTTCAATCCCCTTAGTTTAGAAGAATTTAATTTGATACGGAATGGCCCGTTCATATGTATATTAGACCACGTAAAAAAAACCTGCGATGCGACCGCAACCCGACTAAAATTTTAGTATTTGGTATAGTAAGAATCTCCCCTCTCTGCGATAATTCTAAAAGGTCACGCATTGATCGTTTATTTTCCCATAGGAATTACACGTAAGAAAATGAGTTCTTATCTTTTGAGGATAAATCAAAACGCTCGAAACTATAGGAACGCATAAGATTCTTTAAATTCCTATATTTTTATTTTTAAATCGCTTGTCCCGCTTGGGTCAAATCTAGTAATTACAAAAAAAAATACAATTTATTTAAAGAACCTGAGTCTGCATAACACTTAAATTGCGTATAACACAGGGCAACACTGATTTTGGTGCGGCTAATGGTAAAGATGTTTTTGATAAAAGTGTTTGTGCTGATTACGAATTCGTAACCATCAAGTTTTCATCAGGTCCAGATTTTGAGAAAAACGATGTCAAAGTGCCAAAAACTCGCGTTTTTTGCGATACTTGAGAAGCTCTAGCAAAGAAAGAAAAGGTGGTAGAATCTTCCACTTAGGCTTAAATTAAAGATAAACTCTCGACTACTGTACCTGTAAATACCATCCCTGCACCTTGACCTGATGATAACTTATAATCATTTATTGAACAATAAAAAAATACTGGAAAATTGTGCTACTGAAAAAAAAAAATCCAAAATAATCTGCCTAGTTTGCCTAGCAGTGTGCGCAGCCACTCCATCTTGTTAGAATCTCAAACTAGAATGCTGCTCTGCCGTTGGCCGCAAAAAGTTGTCAATCCCGTCTAGTGCGTGCAACAACGTATTTTTAGAGGAGATGGCTGAACTCTGCCTAACTCAGGTTAATGTTCTTCACAATAAGTTTGGTAAAGTATTAGATCTTGTTTATGTTGATGATGCATCTAAGTCCGTTGTAAATAAGTGTGATCCACTAGTTTTGCCCGAAGATGTCTACCACCCTGCTATGGAGGTATCTTACGAAGTTATAAGTGATGGTCAAAATTGCAGTACCCAAGCATTCAAACCAAATATTTGCTTTGATTTTTCGAAAGCCAACTTTAAAATGCTTAACAAAGAACTGTCTAAATTGTCGTGGCCTGCATTTAAAGAAAATATTGAAGAAAGCGTTGCACTTTTTAACTTTACTTTACATAAATTATTTGAAAAGCATGTGCCTAAACGCATGTATGTTCCTGAAGAGCAAACACAGTTATGGTTCACTAAAGAACTGAGAAATTTGAAAAACAGAAAGTCGCGTTATTTTAGATTACACAAAAAAACCGGTTTACACTCATACTATGTAAAATACTCACTTTTGCGTCATAAGTTTTTTGAATTAAACAAAAAGTGTTATAAAGCTTACTTGTGTAAAATCAAACGGCGTATAATATATAACCCCAAATCATTTTATGACTTCGTAAACTCCAAGCGAAATGTACGTGGGTTTCCTTCCGCCATGAAGTATCAAAATACCGTCTCTAGTGATAATCAAACAATTTCTAACATGTTCGCTCAGTTTTTTGAATCCAATTATTCCATTAACTCACATGCTAACATTGCCTATCCTTTTAAACTATGTCCAATGAACTCAATAAATATCCCAGTAATTCTCCCGATGATGTAGTAGTTTATCTGATATCCTTAAAGAAGTCCTTCAGTTATGGTCCTGACCAGATCCCTACTTGTATTCTTATATTTTGTTCTGATTATCTCTATGAGCCGTTAACAGCGATATTTAATTTATCTCTTGAAGAGGGCGTTTTTCCAACTATATGGAAGGAAGGACCACTACACCACAGCGGCCGAAAAATAAAATAAGAATAAAAATAATTTTTTTTTTCTTAAAAATTAAATTTTTTTCTTTTTAATTCATAAAAAATCCAAAACGGAAAACAGTGTCACGTAAAGTCACATAACCTATGAACAAAATGAGACATACATATTGAAATTTAATATTTTAGGCAA
>NW_016157263.1:358534-359330 GCF_001687245.7 Rhagoletis zephyria | reverse complement strand
TTTTTTTTTAATAAAAACTAAGCAGAGATAATTTCTATTAAAAAATGGAAGGATTGTAAAGGTAGATTATTTAGCTTAGTTTAGGAATTTTTAAAGAAAAGGAAAACTCCCAGGATTTGCAGACTTTCGCATATAAGCACATATCTTCTTCTTCTTTTTTGGCGCTGTAACCGCCTAAACGATTTGGGCCGAGCTCAGCAAAGTACGCCAGTCGTTTCTCTTCTGTGCCAACTGAGGCCAATTGGAAACGCCAAGTGAAGCCATGTAAATATATGTGCCTTAAAACCACTTCACTATCCACNTCACTATCCACTATCACTAGAGCTCGGATTTTTATGCAAATTGAATATGAAAAATATATGCAAAATGTATGAAAAATATATGCAAGAACTATGTAAAGTATATTAAAAAATTAAAAAAATACATAGTTCGATATGCTAAAAAAGATCTTTATGCAACAATTTAAAAAACACCTAAGGAACAAGACCGAAGTCGTTTGCACTAATGTCCATGTTATTAAGATTTCAGAGAAAATTAAACAAGTTTTGTTAAACGCATATTTTCAAATTTATCAACAACTTGCATTTAGTTAACCCTTTAAACTACTTTATTAGTATCTGTGAGAAATCATCCGCATTTGAGGCCCCAACTATTGCCAAAGTCACCAATGTCACAGCCCAGGAGCGCATCCTGCAGGAGAGTAGGGAGAAAAGCCCAATCCTCTCTTCTTCAGAGTCGGAAGAGGAGCAACCTGTTGCAGGTGATGTAGGTTGAGAAGCAGTTCGCTGCCAGCTAC
>NW_016157263.1:342862-358434 GCF_001687245.7 Rhagoletis zephyria | reverse complement strand
CGGAAAGGATAGCAGAAGAATTTTCTTTAACTTGGTCACAGTATTCCCACTCTTCTAACATTCACTCCAACTTTAACACCCTTAAAACCACATTATTACGGACATTTATGACAACTCCTCCCCTCTCCTGATGCCCTAGCAATAAAAGTACCCATTTCATTAGATGAATTTGAATCCACAATCTCCCGTATGTCCGGAAAATCTCCAGGCGAAGCCAAAATATCCTACCCCATCCTCAAAAACCGTCCCAGTGACCTCAAAATTCGTTTAACTTCCTTGTACAATAATATATTCAATACCGGTACATTTCCAGAAGAATGGAAAATCTCCTCTATCCTTCCTATCCCTAAGCCAAACAAACTACCCTCACTCATACCCAGTTATAGACCAATATCCCTTCTTCCGTGTATGTCAGAAATCTTAAAAACAATTATTGCTACTCGTATTATGTGGTTTGGCAAAGCAAACAGTTTTCTATCCCCACATCAGTTTGGGTTTCAAAAGGGTTTAGGGGTAACTGAACCTTTAATATTCTTCGAGCATTTTGCATCCACCGCGTTGGCATCAGAAAATCATGTTTCGGTCTTGAGCTTAGATTTCGAGAAGGCTTTTGACAGAATTGGGGTGCACCTAGTGCTTAGAGAACTGAAAAAATGGAGAATCGGCAACAAGGTTTATAATATTGTAAAATCTTTTTTAACAAACCGCAAGTTCGTTACGCGAGTTAACAACCACAAATCAAGTATTTATAATCTTTTCAACGGAATACCACAAGGCTCTCCACTCTCTGTCACCTTGTTTATAATTGCATTCAACGAACTAAGCTCAATACTAAAAACCTTTAACCATGTGGAACATGTTATGTATGCAGACGACGTTCTTATTTTTTTCAAAAATGAAAGACTTGACACAAATACGAAATACCTTCCTTCTCATCTTCAATAAAATATCCAATTGGGCGCACAAGTCCGGTGCTAACATTTCTATAAGGAAATGCTCAACCTTCCACTTATGTATGCACGAAGCATAACTGTTCCTTGCCCTCCCTTTCCCTACATAACACACCCATTCCCCATTCAGATACCTTGAAAATACTAGGTATAATATTTGATAAGCGACTTAGCTTTAAGCATCATTGTCAATACGTTAGAGCAAGCTTATTCTCTAGGCTAAATATAATTAAATATTTGTCATCGAAACATTGCTTTGTACACCCTAACACGCTTACTAATATTACTAAAGCATTAATAATATCAAAAATAGAGTAAGGACTCTCAATATATGGAAATTGTTCAAAAACACATATAAAACTTATGTACGCACCATACCATACGGCGGCGAGAAGAAGTATACGAGCATTCCCAACATCCCCAGTTCGAGTAGTTTTAGTGGAGGCCTGATTATCTGACATAACGCACCGAGCCAAACATTGCACCATGATGTTGATTCCAAAGTTGCTGTACTGCAGGAATAAGTTGTTATTTGACAAAATTAGCTCAACAACACCACATTGAAACAGAAAAGCTCAGTCTACATTGTCACGCTGCCTTTTCCTAATCAATGAGCTACATTTAACATTAAAGCCCACACTAGTTTAAACTCCAGCGCATCCACCATTTTTGATCCCAAAACTCTCTATTATAAATGAACTACACAAGTATCCCAAAAACTGCACCAGTACAGATTTTTTAACGAATCTTTAAAACCATTTGAGAGCTGGGATATTTTATTTACGGATGGATCAAAAACTAACACCAACACTACGTTTGCTGTGACAAACAAATCTGGTGTCACCATCTCCGTCGGTGCCTTGCCCCCTACTGTCCAGCATTTACAGCTGAAGTAGCTGCTCTGCTTGAAGCGGTATTATATGCCTCTCATATAAAAGGAGCGCACGTGATATGCACTGATAGCAGATCTAAAATCGATGCTATACTAAGACCTAAAAACGACTCTCCCTTGTTAGAAAAAATCCGTGAAATACTTTTACTACACAATAACTTTATTAAAAATATGTGGCTACCAGGACACGCGGGAATATTTGGGAATGAGGCTGCGGACAAAAGGGCAAAGGAGGCGGGGACAGAACCGCTACATCTTTTCAATTATGTCACAGAGAAGGACATATGCAAACTCTGCAAAAATACTAAGCACAAAGAATGGACTACGGAATGCGCAAATTTCCAACACAATTATAAAATATTTAACCCTGCCGGTGAGCGTACTGTCTACCCTACCGATGTGGCTAGCAGTTCCACTAAACACTTTACTCGCCTCAGAATTGTACACACAAGCGCAACCCACGCTCATCTTCTTACTGGAACAAGCGCACAACCTTGCCCTCTCTGTGGATTCAACAAATTAACAATATCTCACCTTATTGATAACTGCCGAGAACTACAGCACAACCGATCCTCTATTTTCGCCGACTCTAAACCCTCCACCCATCTTAAGATTGCTAACTCCACTAACATTAATTTAATTTCTAGATTCGTTGGTATCTCCAAACTTAGTATCTGAATAATGAAGTAATCTACTCCTAGTTATTGCTGAAATATAAGCATACTATCGATTTAAGGTATATCTACTTTTATGATGTATTTAAGCCGAAGGCCCTGGCAGCCAGTGCTTTACATGTAATTGTAGCAATTATTTAAAATTGTTTCTCTTGTAAATAAATGAATAAAATACATATGTCTATATACATACATATATTCATGTATGTTCATCAGCTATCAACGGTCCAAGTTAAAATGCTTTCAGTATTTTTTTTAGAATTTTCGCCTTTATTATACGGGACAGTCCTCTTTTTTGACCAATTGTCCTGGCAACTAATTTATTTTATACGGGACGCCAATTGTCCTGTATTTCTTTTAATGTCCTGTATTTGTCCCGTATTCGGGGTTCGGTATTTCGACGCCTTCAAATCTCAATAAAATTGCATGTCTATGAGCCAGTTTTAAATGATGTTGGAACATGATCATAACTTTCTCCATAAACAGTTATTATTTTCTAATCTGAATGCCTGTGCTTCGAATGGAGGAACATATACAGTAATCAAAATAAAAATTATGATTCTAGATTTTAGCAAGGTTCGGCTATTTTCTTTTGTTTATTTAATATTTATTATTATTTTTAAGTAAAGCTCTTTTCCTAACAAAAACCATATATATCAAAATTTCCGACTTTGCCCAAAAACTATGAGAATTAATTCTGCAAACTTTTCAATCAGAACCCTTAGAAAAAAAAAATGTGTTGCAGTCTTGTAGCCCATTAAAATTGAGTATAATAAAGTGCAAGTGCAACGTGCTGCTCATTTGCTTCCCGATCAACAAATTGTCGAACATACTAACATATGAAAAAAGTGCGTAGCACCGTCGACAAAAAAAAATTGCCAAAAAGTAACGGTAAGTCCTAGTTTCCTAGAACTTGCACTTTATCGTACTAAAATTTAACGAAACTTTTGTAAAAAATTTTGCGGGGTAAAATTCGCCAGAAAGACTTCATACAAATTTGTGATGTTACTTTAGGGATGCTGTTTCAGGGCTAATACATAAATCTAAAATCATTTAAGAAGGTGGGGCTAAAAGTAGCTTCATACACGTGGGCACAGTAGAGCTCCTCTATTGATGACTATTGTTTACGAATATAAAAATGTACTAAATGAAAAGCGTTTTCAGGAGATCGGTACTTTTGTAATGAAACTTTTAATATTGCCTTTCAGTAATGCGGAAGTAGAACGCGTATTTAATGCCATGAATTGGTTAAAATCTAAGCTAAGAAATAGAATGCAGGCAAATACAATGAGCTCACTTCTATACAGGGTGTCCCAGAAGTAACGTGCCAAACTTTAGGGCAAGGTAGGTGGGGGGTGAGCTCACTGATAAACAAAAAATTTTCAGGTAAAAGTGTCACCGTTTTTGAAATATTTACATTTTTTCGAATTTAAAAAAAATCGTGCCTTTTCATGTGTTTTCTTTAACTGCAACTACAAACCGGGCAATACTTAGTAAATTTTTTATGTAAAATACTTCCAGATAGTTGCCTCTCCATACTCAAATGCAATGTAGTTAAAATATATTAAGGAACCATCATAAAATTAGGACTATTTCTGGATTTTTAACTTTTTGATATTTTCTTCCCCAACTTTGACTATCTCGGGTGAAAAAAAAATTTACTGAGCTATAACTTTACATTACATAAAAAAATTGCTCATTTAATAAAGATTTCAGAAAGGTGCCACACTTACTGTTTTGAATAGAAAAAAAAAGTTATAGCCGCTTTTGTGGGTAAAGGACTGAGACACGCTAGAATGTATTTAATAGATTTAAATTGAATTTGCTCTTGTTACCGTCAAATGACATGCTAAATAGTACAAAGGTACATTATTACCTGCTCCTGACATTATTTTGTGTTACTTACCGGAATTCGGACTAGAGTCTATAACAAGGGCTATATCTATCAATATTTTTTGTGAAGGATGGGTTCACGTGAAATAAGATATACATGAGTTGTTTGAAGAAAAATTTATTCATTTATTGATAAAATATGCTCAAATTGGCGACCTTCTACTCTAATACAAGCTCGGCACCTTTTAAGAAAAGACGCTTTTAGAGATCTTAAACTCAATTGGGCTATCTCAGCAGCAGCTCCATTTATTTGTTCCCGCAAATGCTCTTCGTTTTGAATTGTTTTTGAATAAATTTTGTCCTTAAGACAGCCCCAGTAGAAAAAATCTAATGGATTCAGGTCTGGCGATCTAGCGGGCCACGTGATTGGCGAAGTGTTGCGGAGATTTTGAATTACCAAATGATCTCTTTAAAATGTGATAACTATGTATGCAGGCATAAAGCTAAAAAAAGTGACAAGAATCTGTGAAAATAGCTGAAATAATATGAAATCAAAATTTGGCATTTTTTTTGACATTAGAAAATATTTTTTTGCATTTTCTGGCATTATTTAAAAAGGGATGTCTGGATTGTCACTTCGACCTTGTTGAATATGCCTTGATGACTACATACATCAGGTGACTTCCCTTCATTATATATTTTATGCTTTTACCCGCGGGTTTCACCCGACGTCAGAAGGATACAAAATTCCACGCCTATGTTAAGTGTTACGCCCCCTTTTACAAACTCATTTATATCTAACTTACTGTAAGCACCTACCATAGATATGTCTGCATACCAAATGTCTAGTTTATGTGACTTATGGTTCCGAAGTTATGACTCACTAAAAATTCCATGCCTATGTTATGTGCCACACCCCTTTTGCAAACTCATTTTTATATACCTTATTATAAGCATCTACCATAGATATGTTTGCATACCAAAATTCAAGTTCATGTGACTTACAATTCCGAAGTTAGAGCTGATTAAATAATTCACACCTATGGGAAGTGCCACGCCCCCTTTTCCAATACCGGCAATTTTTTCCGATAAGTATGGAATTAATTTTATTTATCTCGACACCAATTTCTAGTACTCTACCACAAATATTTTAAGAGATATACAACATGAAAATTTTAGTTAGTATGGGAGGTGCCACGCCCCCTTTTCCAGTACTCCCGATTTTCCTCTATGCCTATAACCTTCCCGAGGTAAAAACAAATAAGTGTTCAAAGTTTAGTGCGATTCCGTGTCGCGGTTCAGCAGTTATAAGGTAATAAACAAACAGACATTCACATCTACATATATATATAGATATTGAAATAAAGATTTTAAATCGTGATGTAATAAATGACTTGTTTCTGTGTATGGGTATAGTCCTCATAAGCTTTTAAGGGTTTCCACTTTACTTTTTACTTTGCAAAATTAGGACTAAATTTCAATCAACCGCCAACATCGGTATGACACCATTACAGACGAAAAGGTTAAGCTGACTTATTGCCGTGCCTCTACACTTTTTTAGCTATACTTTTAATTTATATTTAACAACACTGTGGCTACATAAAGAGTAATAAAAACAATATATAAATTCAATAAATTAAAAAGAGCGAGAAAGCTGGTTCCTTTTTTGGATCGGAAACATACTAGATCGAAATACTGTAAAAGGGTAACTTTTGCGAAAAATGGTTTTGACCAAGTTAGTAGCTTAAGACATTGCCCGCATTCAGCCCCTTTTTTGCGTAGGACTAACGGTTTTCGAGGAAGTTCTATGCAAAAAGTTGTCACCTAATCTTTAAAGTGCCGAACGAGACACTTTGGTTAAAGAACTTTATGCGCATTACATTACATAGCAGGATATACAAAAAGTGAAAACAGTTTCTCATAAATATATAATCACCGTTCGAAGTCGGCGTAAAACTGTAGGCCCCGCCACTTGGTGTGATAACACGCCACAAATCGGAGGAGAAGCTTGGCCAAACACTAACATATGTGCAAGCACCAATCTGTTATTTTTATATGTATACGTATTTGAAAGTCTGCGTTCCACGAATATGTTTTTCCCCAAAGTAAAAATATTTTGGGATTCACAAAACCTTATCAAATGATCATCAAACATATCACTAGTTAAATTTTTGTTTTGGAACTAATATTTTTCATTTCTTTCTTGCTCCCTTATAGGACTATTATAGCCTTAGGTTACTATATTACTATGGATAAACCTCCTGCCCGGATTCGTCCTATTCGTTTGCCAAATGAGATCTTTATGCAAGCTAATGGATATAAGCCCGCACCTCTAGATCTTAGTGCAGTTACATTATCTCCTAAACTGGAGGAATTAGTAGATCAGTTGGCTGAAAACACACACAATCTCTGGGCTCGTGAGCGCATTCAACAAGGCTGGACTTATGGGCTAAATGAAGACTCCGAAAACCATAGAAGTCCACACTTAGTTCCCTACTCAAAAGTCGATGAAGCAATTAAAAAAGCAAATCGAGATACAGCTTCAGAAACAGTGCGGACGCTCTTAGTTTATGGATATGTATTGGATCCTCCCACAGGTGAAGGTAATGAAGCCTTATTAGCTGAAGCACAACGGCTGAAATTCGCTGCATTCCGCACTTATCGGGTTGAACGAAATTATGCCGTAACTAGTGGCAAATGGTACTTTGAGTTCGAAGTTCTCACAGCTGGACCGATGCGTGTGGGGTGGGCTAGGGCGGATTGCCATCCTGGAACCATGTTAGGCAGCGACGATTCTAGTTGGGCGTTTGACGGGCATAACGTAAGTATTTTTTAAACTTAACGATGGCGTACAATATTGAATATTAATTTTAGGTTGGCAAAGTTCATAAAAACTTACTAATATACTATGTACTTAAGTATATACAAAGATGTTTGTGAATTTTTGAAAAACTAAATGTATTTTGCACACACAAGCTACTAAAAAAGAGTATAGAGAACTTTTGATGTCTTCTCTGAGCACTTTTGTGCACAAGAGTATTACAACTTTGTTCGTAACAGCCTAAAGGAATCGAGATAGATATAAACATACATATAGGTTAGGTTAGGTTATTCTGCCTGGCCGACCGCCCCACATAGATCAATAGGTAAAGCCATATGGAGATAGAGGTTGTGTTTTATGGTCTCCTTTATTCCCGTACCCATGCATTTCCTGCGACCCCCATTTTGCTTGCGTGCACTGCCAACATGTTATGTCCTGTTAGGACACCTATCATAGTTCTGCAGTCTCAGTGCCAGCGGTAGTATAAGCCGGGTTTGTATCCCGTTTTGTAGTCTGCAAATTGGTACGAATGTTACGAATACCACTGTAAATGGAATGTGAAAAGTCCTTGTCGATCTCAGATCTACANTTTAAAATTTTTTATTTAACAATAAACAAAAAGTGCAATTTTTTTTAAATTTAATTTCTCAAAAAGTGTATTCTTTTTTCTCTCAAACTTTTTTACCGGGAAAGAGACACTTTCAACTACAATCAACCCAAATCTCTAATAGCAAAGATTTTTTTTCTGAGTTATGATTTTTTATAGAAAATATACGTTTTTGTGGTACATACTACAATATTCTTATATTGTTTAACTAAATGGAACATATGTATGCAATATATCAGCAAAAAGTACAGCCGTGATCATTTTTTGTGTAACAAATAGATATTAGAACACACTTTCCACCATACAGTTTCGATTATAAAAAGCGGGAAAATGTGATTTTGTGTTGTGTTGTATTGTGGAAAATGGGCGTAGCTGCGCCCACTTATGGTTACATGTGTATATCTTGGTAACCGCTGCACCAATTTCTTCCAAACTTGGCACAGTTGTTAGCCTTGCTATAGCATACCAAATGGCCGAAAACTTCTAAAATCAGACAATAACGACGCCCACATACCATATAACGGTAATTTGGGGAAATACGAAATCTTCGATAAATCAGTAAATACTAAAGCTAAAATATTCAAAATTTGTCTGGCAACAATTCTTTACCAAAAAATGCGTTTATAATGAAAATTGGGAAAATGGGCGTGGCACCGCCCACTTATGATGACACATATGTATGTATCTCGGTAACCGTTCTACCAATTTGTACCAAGCTCGGTATGGTTATTGTGCTTGCCACATAAAAGCAAAACGTTGAGGATTATTGAAATCGGACTAAAATTGACGACGCTTTTCATATAACTGTAAATTTCAGAAATACTTGAAACTTAAATATTTCGAAATTTAAGGACGCTAATTTACTCAAAATTGATACACCACGGCTTACCATGTAGCGGTAGCTTTCGGAAAGATGAAAATCATATATTTAATACTTGCGCCGGGTAATTTATGTTCGGCTCCGCCCGAACTTAGACTTTCTTACTTGTTTTGAAGTAAATTTTTTAACAGGTTGTAGTATAAAAGATTCAGTATATATGAGAGTGCCATGCCCCCATTTTTTCCATTAGTATAATATTGATTTCCTGTATCCCCCAACCAATTTCCAGTGCCCTACCACAAATACTTCCAGAGCTATGCAGTATGAAAAAATCTGTTTGTGTGGGAGGTGCCACATTGGGCAAGGGGGCCCAATTAGGGAAGCCAACTCGTGGGGAGTTCCCCGATTTGCGGAGAATTTTGGTTTGCGTGGGGAATCGGGAAATGGACCGTTTTTTGTGCGGAATTTCAGTTTACGTGGGAAATCGGGGGAGGAACTGTTGTTTTAAGAAGAATTAGGTGTTACCCAATGCAACTAAAAGTACTGATTATACAAACCTGAGTTATTAAATATCCAAGTCAGCAAGAAATAAGGAACAATGGCAGCACTATTTACAAATTGTCAATTGAAGTTTCTATTTTTACCGCCATCAGCTGTGATTTTTTTCTTTTCGTTAAATAACTATTAAACAATAGCAAATCGCAATCATATATACAAAATTTTCCATTCATTATAAGCCAAAAACTACAACTCGTTCTGTTCTAGTCAAGGCGAATTTATATAAGGTGGTAATCGGTTCAACAAATAAACAGTTACTTGTATTTTGTTTTTTCTTTTAGCGGGCCATTGTCAAATTTCAGCAATTCTTCCACAAAGGAAAAAGGGCGACAGAAAATACAAACACTCTCACGCTTTCACTCACTCACTAGCGAAATCACAACAAACAACTTATATAAATTCGTCTTGGTTCTAGTACATATAATAAAGATTAAAATTGCCAAAAAATTACCGTTGATTTTTTAGAATATTCTTTGTCGTATTTGCTTTCATATAACGAATAAACTAATTCACTTGAAACGTTTAGTTTATTACACTAGAAATGTGTGGGCTACCAAATTGCATACCCAAAATCTTTCTAGAAAATTTAATTAAAATTTTTCAAATTTTAGCGAAAGTTTGTTAATTTTTTTTTTAAATATTGCACAAATTTTGAAACTTGAATACGATTTTTATTAAAGAATTAACTATATATTAATCAAAAAATAACTCAAATAAAAAATTTGGTGCGACTAAAAGTTTTTCGACCACTGTATGTATGTAAACATTATATGTACATTTTTTATTATTTTTTTGTTAACTAGCTTTTTGAATACATAGTGGAATTATGTACATCAGCCTCATCGCATGTTGTCATTATCCATGCTTCGCCATAAACCAGCACGGGCATGATGAGTGACTTATAGAGTGTGGTTTTCGTACGTCGAGAGAGTAATTGCCTGCCAGTCCAAAGTAGCACTTGTTGGCAAGAGCGATACTGCGTTGGATTTCCATGCTGACATTATTATCGGTGTTAATGCTGGTTCCCAAGTAAACGAAATTCTCAACTTTCTCGAAATTATAGCTGTTAAAAGTGATGTGGGTGCCAAAGCGCGAATGTGCTGACGTTTTGTCCTCGTTTACCACCAGACGCATTCGCTTTGCTTAGTTATCCAACTTGGAAAAGGCAGAACAGACTTCGCGGTTTTTGTTACCGATGATATCGATTTCAACGGCATAAGCCAGCCATTGCACACTCTTGTAGTAAATTGTTCCTGAGCGGTTCAGTTCTGCAGTTCTTATTACCTTCTTCAACATCAGATTAAAGAAGTCACATGAAAGAGAGTCGCCCTGTCTGAAGCCCCGTTTGGTGGCGAACGGCTCGGAGAGGTCTTTTCCAATTCTGACGGAGCTGGTGGTATAGCTCAACGTCATTTTACACAGCCGTATCAGTTTAGCGGGGATGCCAAATTCAGACATAGCGGCGTATAGGCAACTCCTTTTAGTGCTGTCGAAAGCGGCTTTAAAATCTCGCGGGCCCTTTCCAAGATTTGGCGTATTGTAAATACCTGGTCTACGGTGGATTTCCCAGACCTAAATCAATACAGATAAGGCCGTCAGTTCATTGACGGTGGGCTTCAGTCCTTCACACAAAACCCTCGATAAGACCTTGTAACCTATGCTTAGAAGGCTGATCCCGCGGTAGTTGGCGCGAATGGCGGGTCGCCTTTCTTGTGGATTGGGCAGAGCCCACTTAAATTCCAGTCGTCGGGCAAGCGTTCATCTGACCATATTCTGCATAATAGTTGATGCATGCACCTTATCAACTCCTCGCCACCTCACGTGGATAGCTCAGCTGACAGGCTGTCAGCTCCACCAGATTTTTTGTTTTTCAGCCGCGGTATTGCTATTCGTACCTCGTCATGGTCAGGCGGAGGACCATCGACTGGTGGCTCGGGTTCTTCCTCTCCACAACTTTCCGTGCTGCTACCATTCAGTAGCGTGGGAAAGTTTTCCCTCCATAATCTAAGTACGCCATTGTTGTTCTTACAGGTGTACGGCCTGGTCTTGAAACCTTCCGTAAGTCGCCTAATTATCTGGTAAAATTTTCGGGCATTCTTCCTGTCGACCAGCATTTCTAGCTCTTCGCACGCACGTATTTCGGCCCCTCTCTTCTTATTGCGGCAAATACGTCTCGCTTCCCTCTTCAGATACCTATAGCGGTCCCACATAGCGCGTGTTGGGCCAGATCGCAGCGTGTCCCTGTAGGCGGCATCTTTTTTCTCTGCAGCTTCCTGACACTGCTCATCGTACCAGTTGTTCCTTCGGGCTCACTGAAATCCCACTACTTCTTCGGCGGCGGTACTTAGTGAGCGGGAAATGTGGTTCCGCTGGTCGTATATGTCGGCTTTTTGAAGAGTGCTCTCTGAGCGCAGGTGTGAGAGTCGAGTAGCGAATGCATTGGCTGTCTGTTGTGATTGCAGATTTTCGAGGTTAAGCTTTCCTTGCATATTTGGGCGCACAATTTTTGATGCACAGAGGAGCATGCCTTCCGTCTATCCCAACATGGTCGATTTGGTTTCTCGTTTTTCGATCCGGAGACAGCCACGTAGCTTGAAGAATCTTTTTGTGCTTGAACCAAGTACTGCATATTACTTAACACCTGCTAACGCGCTCATGGGAAACATTCCGTTCTCATGTGAAATGCTGACGCTATGTCTGCAAATATGCGCGTGACAAAAATGAAAACAACGGCAGTAACGGAGTAGCGATCCACCTGCAACTGCAGTCGCTGCAACCACAACAACAACGAAAGCACTAGCAATAGCGAATTGGCGATCCACCTAAAACTACAGTCGCNGTGAATAACAGTACTCGGCGACGGAGTCTCTCTCCTACCACAAATCCAACACCGAATTTGCGCTCCATTACATGGCAACTGTAGTACACGTCGCAAGATCCCAAGCATTGCTTGCCTTGCCCCGTCCAACGCATTTCTTCTATGGCGGTGATGTCAACTTTTGTTCTTACGAGGACAAAAACCAGCCGGGCAGAGGCACCTTCCCCATTGAGGGTCCGGACATTCCAGGTGCATGCCCTCAAATCGTAGTCCTTTAAACAATTGCCGAGGTCGTCATAATAAGGGGAGTCTCATCCGAGGCATTGTTTCGCTTCTTCACTGGAAGGGGTTTTTACGTGGCGGGTCCCAAACCCACCGCACAACCCATTGCTGGGAAGGGGGTTTCGCAACCAAATACACGATTATATAGCGAGCCGCTTGCTCCAAGAGAGATACCCGCTTGCAGTAGGTGCCTACTGGTGAACAGACGCTGCAGACTTCAGTGAGCCCTTAAACCGAATAAGTCGGAGTGGCCCCACCGAAGCTCCCTCTCTTTCTGCCGTGACCCAAGGCTCCACTCGGATTGGTTGCCGCATCTGGCACATGGGTTGCTCACGTTGCCCAGAGTGCGCAAACGAGGACGCAAGGTCGGGATTGAGTATAACCGTGCAAATGTAACTGCATACACAGCACAACGACTATATCCATTGCACTCGATTTTAGTTAGTTCAAATAACTGGCAAATTGTGCAAGTACCCAAAATGTCCCCATCTGAAAAGACTTCCCCATGTATACCAAAATAATCAGAACGAAAAGAGAAATCGAGAGAGCCTTGTCTGTCTGTCCGTCCGTCCGTCTGTGCACACAATACTTCGAGTAAACAATGAATTATCTTAAGCAAACTTGGTAATTGTATTTCATTTGGGCTAATGACCACGCCTTCCTGCAGAAATACATAGGCTGCCATGGTTTAGTAGCTGCTGAAGCTTATTCACACCAAATTAATATTTACAATGACATCTTGGCGGAAAATAGGAATATTACTCATCAATGAAGTCCATCATTGTCCCATTTAGCAAAGGAACGAAAGTAAACTTGCCTAGATGCACCTATGGATGCAAATAAAGCATCGATAAAAATCGGTTCAAAATTCGATGTTTCCAATCGATGTTTACAAGTTTCTCATATCGCTAAATTCACGATACATCGATTTCAGTTTCAACGATGTTATAAACATCGAAGGTTTATAAGAAATTATAGGAAGGGTACGGAAGGTTAACTAAATACAGGGAAATGCATCCATAGTTTTGTATTTCTCTCACTGTATTACAAAAGACTACATTGGTTGGCATTGAAAACGATTAAATTTCTCTTCTTTTCCCTAGGGCCTAATTATTTGTAAAACATCGGAAAATATCAATGTTTTTCTGTCGATGTATTTCAGCATCGATGTTGCTATCTCCGATATATCGAAACATCGATGTGCCTATGTTACTCCTAAAAATTTGTATCTGTAGACCCATCTTGGCAGGGACTGAAATTGAGTTCTCAGAAGAGCCAAAGTATCGAGGAGTAACTCTGGACAAAAGGCTCAATTGGAACTCACAGCTCCCGAATGTTACCAACAAGGCTAAAAAGGCATTTTATGACTGTCACATACTTCTTGGTAAGACGTGGGGAATATCACCCAAACTATCGTATTGATCTTTGAATGCAGTAGTAAAATCCGTTGTTACATATGCCGCACTGGGCTGTTGGCCAAAAGCTAAGCACGTAAACACGGGTGCATCTTGAGCAAAGTACACCGACTGGTCTGCGTGGCCATCACAGGAGTTATGCGCCCCTGTCCAACGGATGCTCTGTCATTACAGGCTTTCCTAGAACTGGCAAACTATCGATAGATACGACTTCCGATGGTTGCCGTCTGAAGATAGTACTATTGATGGTTGAACAACTATCGACAGATACCACCATTTCATCTTTGATTGATTTTATACATTACAAAGCGTTTTTCTTATGAATCCGGAACAGGGACTTTATTAGATGCGCCTCACGTCTTCTTGAAAATTAAATCAAATACACGGCAATTCGCAGCAAAAGTAGCACTTTCGATTCTTTTGAAGAAACGAATTCAAACACGGTTTGTTTGGCAGATATCAAACAAAGCAACGATGTATCACATCAACTGTTTGGCTTCTAAAGAGTAAAACACACCGCACACACGGTTTGTCAAACATGACGAAATTTCCCTTTAGCTCAAACCTGCTGTGTGTTGTTTGAAGGTTTGACAAGCTTTTGAGGGAAATTTGAACCAAAATCAAAATCGCTTCATTTGCATCAAATTTTTTACCGACTGAGGCATCCATATGGCCGTATGAGCTGGTGTTAAGATGGCAATTTGAAATTCAGTTGCAATTTTTTCTATACCTGTGCATAAAGTAAGAAGATACGCCCTCTTAAGGGCCTGTTTTTCATCTTTTGATATGCTTATAAATCTTATGAACTCTTGGTAAAGCCAGAATGTCAAAAAATTACCCCGTTAGACGAGCAACGATGCATTTAGTTATTGCAGTTGCAGTTGCATTATAGTAGATCCCACTTAATTTTGATGAGGGAAAGTAGCTGATTTGCTTCAGTTGTTGTAAGTGCCGATAGAACTCAGTTAACTGCAGCTAAAACTGTTTCAATGAAGTTCTGTACACACAGTGTCATTTACGATAAAATTGTAGGAATAAAAATAAATAATTAGTCACTTACACAGTGTTGCCAAGTTAAAAATTTTAAAAAGCACTAAAATGCGAAAAAACGCGTTTTTTCTCGAAAAAGCACCAAATTTTTATTAGAGTATTTAATGCACTTTATCAACATAAAAAAATTTATTGTAAGGATGCCGATTCAAATTAATGAAAATCAATGCTTCTTGCTCGACGATCGATTTCTTTTGGCATGATTGAAAATCTGTCACATATTTTGTTGGCAAGCATATGCTCTCTCGCTTATTATAGTCATTGTGCCATGATTTTGGTGCCCTTTTTGTAAAGTGGCTTACAACACTTACGATTGCTATAAAACTCAACGCACTACCACTAAACTCAAAAATTTTGGCGTTTTGAATACAGAAAGGCACTAAATTTAGTACGAAAAGCACCAAGTGTTACCAACAGTGCCTCTACGATTCAATTGTAAATAGGGCTCGATATTGCCTTGTGGTTTTTCAAACTTCGTATCCAAAGGTTTTTGTTGTTGTTGATTACGAATCTGAAGCCAGTTCTTAAAAATGCAAAATGGCGTACACATATTGCGGACGGGTTTAAAAAAATCAGATTTTTGTGAAATTTAATATCCATTAGTTTTCTAATCAGCCACTCAAAGAACTGATATCAGTTTTGTAATCAGCCACTTAAATATACAAATAGGCTTGCCATTGTCCGCCGAGAAAACAGTTTTTCCTAATTTAGATATTTCCCGGCCCAGGGATCTAAAAATATTCCTAATGATTAATCTAAACCTTTTCTCAGTGATGAGAGGTCTCGCATGGTGTCGGTTTTCATTTCATCAAATTTCAAATCTCCCTGTACCGCTGAAAAGGTTCTAACTTT
>NW_016157263.1:325304-329820 GCF_001687245.7 Rhagoletis zephyria | reverse complement strand
CTAAAAAGGCATTTTATGACTGTCACATACTTCTTGGTAAGACGTGGGGAATATCACCCAAACTATCGTATTGATCTTTGAATGCAGTAGTAAAATCCGTTGTTACATATGCCGCACTGGGCTGTTGGCCAAAAGCTAAGCACGTAAACACGGGTGCATCTTGAGCAAAGTACACCGACTGGTCTTCGTGGCCATCACAGGAGTTATGCGCCCCTGTCCAACGGATGCTCTGTCATTACAGGCTTTCCTAGAACTGGCAAACTATCGATAGATACGACTTCCGATGGTTGCCGTCTGAAGATAGTACTATTGATGGTTGAACAACTATCGACAGATACCACCATTTCATCTTTGATTGATTTTATACATTACAAAGCGTTTTTCTTATGAATCCGGAACAGGGACTTTATTAGATGCGCCTCACGTCTTCTTGAAAATGAAATCAAATACACGGCAATTCGCAGCAAAAGTAGCACTTTCGATTCTTTTGAAGAAACGAATTCAAACACGGTTTGTTTGGCAGATATCAAACAAAGCAACGATGTATCACATCAACTGTTTGGCTTCTAAAGAGTAAAACACACCGCACACACGGTTTGTCAAACATGACGAAATTTCCCTTTAGCTCAAACCTGCTGTGTGTTGTTTGAAGGTTTGACAAGCTTTTGAGGGAAATTTGAACCAAAATCAAAATCGCTTCATTTGCATCAAATTTTTTACCGACTGAGGCATCCATATGGCCGTATGAGCTGGTGTTAAGATGGCAATTTGAAATTCAGTTGCAATTTTTTCTATACCTGTGCATAAAGTAAGAAGATAAGCCCTCTTAAGGGCCTGTTTTTCATCTTTTGATATGCTTATAAATCTTATGAACTCTTGGTAAAGCCAGAATGTCAAAAAATTACCCCGTTAGACGAGCAACGATGCATTTAGTTATTGCAGTTGCAGTTGCATTATAGTAGATCCCACTTAATTTTGATGAGGGAAAGTAGCTGATTTGCTTCAGTTGTTGTAAGTGCCGATAGAACTCAGTTAACTGCAGCTAAAACTGTTTCAATGAAGTTCTGTACACACAGTGTCATTTACGATAAAATTGTAGGAATAAAAATAAATAATTAGTCACTTACACAGTGTTGCCAAGTTAAAAATTTTGAAAAGCACTAAAATGCGAAAAAACGCGTTTTTTCTCGAAAAAGCACCAAATTTTTATTAGAGTATTTAAAGCACTTTATCAACATAAAAAAATTTATTTTAAGGATGCCGATTCAAATTAATGAAAATCAATGCTTCTTGCTCGACGATCGATTTCTTTTGGCATGATTGAAAATCTGTCACATATTTTGTTGGCAAGCATATGCTCTCTCGCTTATTATTGTCATTGTGCCATGATTTTGGTGCCCTTTTTGTAAAGTGGCTTACAACACTTACGATTGCTATAAAACTCAACGCACTACCACTAAACTCAAAAATTTTGGCGTTTTGAATACAGAAAGGCACTAAATTTAGTACGAAAAGCACCAAGTGTTACCAACAGTGCCTCTACGATTCAATTGTAAATAGGGCTCGATATTGCCTTGTGGTTTTTCAAACTTCGTATCCAAAGGTTTTTGTTGTTGTTGATTACGAATCTGAAGCCAGTTCTTAAAAATGCAAAATGGCGTACACATATTGCGGACGGGTTTAAAAAAAATCAGATTTTTGTGAAATTTAATATCCATTAGTTTTCTAATCAGCCACTCAAAGAACTGATATCAGTTTTGTAATCAGCCACTTAAATATACAAATAGGCTTGCCATTGTCCGCCGAGAAAACAGTTTTTCCTAATTTAGATATTTCCCGGCCCAGGGATCTAAAAATATTCCTAATGATTAATCTAAACCTTTTCTCAGTGATGAGAGGTCTCGCATGGTGTCGGTTTTCATTTCATCAAATTTCAAATCTCCCTGTACCGCTGAAAAGGTTCTAACTTTAAAAAATAAAACCTGTGCACATCTATGTAGAATTCCAGTTCTTTAGTTTGACTTCTCATTTTGGAAATTCTAAATAACGGTGCAGTTGTGATGACCTTCAAAAAAATATACGGCAACCCTAATTTAAAATATTATCAGCCTAAAGTTTTCTTAAAACTTTCGTTTGACACTAATATTTCTATATTTCATTTATGTAGCTTACGTATAAGTAAAACAAATTAGACTTTTCAAAGGCAACCCCTCAAACGAATTTTCAAACTAAAATCTTTACATCGTCTGGCATTGTTATACATATTTCAATTAACTGATGAATAAAGTTGAATTTAATTTTTTAAGCATATGGCACCTCTCCTAAATTCAGTTCAGAAATAGATTATTTTCAAATCCATTTCGATTGATAAGCATCTCTTGACAGGTGGCAGCCCTCTTCTGGCACCCTAAAAAAATCTATATGTTCAATTTCTTAACACTCGTTCGTTTGATACCCATATTTTAAAATTTCATGTAACTTATGTATAATTAAACTAAATATCACTTTCAAAAACGGCGGTAACCCTCTAAAAAATTATTTTCGAACTGAATAGTATTTCAAGTAACTGATGAATTAAGTGGAAATTTATTTTTTAAACACGTATAGTTCTGAAATAAAGGATTTTAAGCCCGTCTCCATTGATAACCATCGTTTAGTAATTCATTTAACTTACTAAATAATTGTTATTTAACCCTTTAAACAGGACAACCCACAAACACATCAAAAATGTTCTAAATGTTTCTAATATTCCATATAACGTGGATATAAAATAATTCAATTTGACTTCTCAAATAGGCGGCAACCCTATTCAAAATATTTCCATACTACCCCAACAAACATCGGGCTTGGTTAGCAATTCGAAAATGATTGAAAAACCAATATTTTTTCGAGCCTCACCTTCGATAACTAATGCGGAATAGATTAGTATTCGATTCGAAAACTAGGCCATTCTCAAGCAAATGTATTTTTCCTTCGTCATGAATTCGAAATCCAGCCCATTATCGAATAGAAACTTTAATTAGAGAGAGAGTGATTATCTTATATTTCCCTTCGAAAATTAGCTAGATTTCACTTCCTCTCTGGTTACTATGGTTTTTATTTTTTTCCGAACCCATCTCGAGTGTATTTCCAATAGGTACACTATGAACGTTGAAAAACTGAGATTGGTTATGAGTGCGTCCTCAGTTCGATATGCATATTGGATATCGAAGGTCATTTTCGAACGTTCGCCAAAATGTTTATGGGGACCTCTTTTGTTTGGCACCGATACAGCGATACCTTATTCACTTACTTCCTTTAATTAAAATTTAATTATAGTTGTGTAACGTGTGGCAACTCTCCTATACGTAGTTTAGATATAAAGCCTTTTCAAACCCATTTCGATTGATACCCATCTTGTACCAATTGATTTAACTTTTTAAATAATTTGAGTTTAATTTCTTAACAGGTTGCAACTCTTTTCGAAAAAGGTAAACCTTATTGAGCACCCACACCCTAAGCCCTTTAATATGACATCGCATTTTGGAAAATTGAACGAACGGTGCGGATATGTTGGCAATGAAATAATTTGAATTAAATTTTTCTACAGGTGGCAACTCTATTCGAAAAAATAAAACCAGTTTGCACATCTACAGGCAAAGCACTTTAATTTGACAACTCATTTTTGAAAATCGAGCGAACGGTGAAAAGCTTTTGTCCTGGATTCGAGAAAAAACGCTTTAGGGATCTGGATTGTAATGTTAACCTTGCAGGGAAACCAAAATATTTTCATCTATATCTTTTTAAACAGCCTAGGTAACGAGATGGAAGTTTCATATACACATGGAATAGTAGTTGCAGAAAACGATAGCATATATTTATAAATCAATTCTTTCTTAAGTCGACTTCGGTGGTTATTGCTTATGACCACAGATGTATAGATTGTTGATGCCCACGATAGGTATTTCTTTAATAACTTCAAATCCCGATAAAAAAGTAACTCGGCGTTACCCAAGAAAATAAAGACATCATCGTAATCAGGAGGCCAAAACACACCACATACATTTTTCAAACCTATCGGGTTTTTTTTTTGCTATTGTACCGTATGTACCACCATGGCAGTTTAAATTTTAAAACCTTAAACTCTGCAATATATCTTTTAAAAATCATAAGAATATGGTAAAAAAATGTATGCTCTGTATTTTTGCCTAAGTTTTAATAACTTTCACCTTTTCAATTAGTAATAGTAAACAGTGGACGTAATTTTAGCCCGATTTGAAACACATTTTATATCTCGCTTTTAATGTGAACTTTGAACAACAATTATACCAAGTTTTGTAGAAATTGATAAAGCGATTACCGATATTTGGTAATGTGGGCGGTGCCACGCCCATTTTCCAAAAAAAGTATATATAGTATTTATTGCAAAGGTATTATTCCAAATATTAATTTCGAATATAATAGCTCCACAGTTCTGATTTATCGCAGATTTTGTATTTCTACTAATTACCGGAGGATGGTTCCGTGCGCAGAAGTG
>NW_016157263.1:325072-325253 GCF_001687245.7 Rhagoletis zephyria | reverse complement strand
ACAACGTCCGGATATTTATATCCACGTATCCTCTGGGTAGCAACCAAACACCCGTATGGGAGCGAGCTAAACTGAGAAAGCGTAAAACTTCGCGTGCGCTGAGTTTGGGTCCTGCCACGTTAAAACCCCGCACAATGAAAAATTAAAAATCAGCCTCGGATGAGACCCCCATTTTCTGATG
>NW_016157263.1:324444-324972 GCF_001687245.7 Rhagoletis zephyria | reverse complement strand
TTTCGGAAATCACCACATTTCCTCATCAGACTTCTTTCATTAGGCTTCGTACCGACGACCCCACTGACTCAACCAGGTGCCTATGCACCGTGCTAAGTACGCCTTATAAATTATCGTTTGTTTTTTTCCACTGTTTTCATTTTTGTTATGCCAACACAATCAAGCGCAGCTATTCCGCTGCCATTCACTTGATCATGTGGTTGTTGGTATTGTTGGTTTTTGCTAATAATTCTATTTTTAGAATGTTTAACTTTTAGGTGTGCTCGTCCCTAAGTTATTTGTTTTTGTTATTATTTTGGCCTTATAACAATTATATTCAACAATTTTTATTGAGCTCGAGGCCGATTTTAATTAAAAAATAAATGTGGAAAAGCAAAAATAATTTGAAAAAATGGTAGAAGTGATAGCTATTTCGGAAATCACCACATTTCCTCATCAGACTTCTTTCATTAGGCTTCGNATTTGTTATACCAACACAATCAAGCGCAGCTATTCCGCTGCCATTCACTTGATCATGTGGTTGTTGGT
>NW_016157263.1:321508-324301 GCF_001687245.7 Rhagoletis zephyria | reverse complement strand
CTATTTCAGCGCTCTATACACCCTTTGTTTCTTTTATTTATCTTTGTGCTGTCAATTTGAAGTGCATATATTTTACATCATCTGACATTGAATAATGCTGCTGTTGGCTCTAACGATTTGAATTTGAAAATATTGTTGAATTTGTTAAGTGATTTCCATCCTGGTTTTCAAGTTTGCCATTTTAATGCAAGAAGTTTGAATCAATCGAAAATTGATTATTTAAATTATATTTTTGATTCAGTGTGTATAGATGTTCTGTGCGTTACTGAGACTTGGTTTAAGGCTGATAACGATGATAATGTTTATTCTTTACATGACTTTGCTGTTGTAAGAAATGATAGGCATCTGGGCAAGCGTGGTGGTGGCATAGCAATATATTATAAGAGTTCACTGCAGTGTAAAATAGTGCACAAATCTGATCACCTTGACCCAGTGGAGTTTTTGATAGTGGAATTTCACAATAATTTACTAAGCTGCCTTGTGATATGTATATATAATCCCAGCAAGTTATGTGATTTAGGTAACTTGTTTCATACTATTTATAAATACAGTGCAGTTTATGAACATATACTGTTGTGTGGTGACTTGAATGTTGATTTGCTCTTTGAAAATGATCGTACCAATAATTTGTTAGATAATCTGTCAAGTGTTGGTTTAAATGTTATAAACAAGCTGCCTACTCATTTTGGACCCCACTGTAAGACTTGTTCTGTGTTTCTGATACAACTAGCGTCTCACATTTTGAACAGCTTTCTCTCAGTGGTGTAAGCGACCACGACTTAATATTTCTTAGTTATAATTTAATGCTTAAGTGTATGAGAAACATTTCACCTAATTACTTGTATCTTCGTGATTTTAACGGAATTAATATAAAAGATTTAGCTAGTAAAGCCTCCACTCTTTCTTGGAATGATTGCTGGTATTTAGCTGATGTTAACGAAAAGGTTGAGTATTTTTCCAAGTTAGTTAGCTATCTTTTTGACAAATATGTTCCGGTAAGAAAAATTAAAGTCAATAACAACAAACAGCCATGGTTCAACAGAGACGTGCTAAGCGATTAGGGCCCGAAATAAGGGCTATTCTTCTTGGAAGAAAAATAGTTCTGAAGAAAACTGGATAGCATATAAACTTTTGCGGAACAGGGCTACTAAAGTAACTCGTGATGCCAAAAGATGTTACTTCCAGAACAAACTGAATGTAAATCTTCCACCAAAAGTCCTGTGGAATAACTTAAAGCACCTTGGGGTAAAATCTAACGTAAAATCTGA
This sequence comes from Rhagoletis zephyria, assembly GCF_001687245.7. Lineage (NCBI taxonomy): Eukaryota > Metazoa > Arthropoda > Insecta > Diptera > Tephritidae > Rhagoletis > Rhagoletis zephyria. The sequence continues at coordinate 323,033 of NW_016157263.1, read as the reverse complement.
ATGCGCGATTGATGTTTATATCATGAATGATTATTTTACGATTAAATCGACAAAAGGAAATGATGTTTTTATGTGTGGTGACAATCTTTCACAAGGTTTTGGCATCGAATTTAACTTTTCAAATGTCAGTAAATCTGATATAATACAATGGTTTAGTTCAATTAAACCTAATGCTGTAGGAGACGATAAAATAAGCTTGAGGTTTATTAAGCTAATTTTACCTTATATAATATCACCCTTAACGCATATAATCAACTTTTCGTTAACATCACTAAAATATCCTGACGCCTGGAAGGTGGCTAATATTATACCGGTAGCGAAAAAGAGTAATGCTTCGCAGCCCTCCGACTTTCGGCCAATTAGTGTTCTGCCGTCCTTATTAAAGGTTTTTGAAAAACTGTTGCTAAATCAAATTATGAATTATCTGACAGACAACGGCCTGTTATCTCCATATCAATCAGGATATCGCCGAGGACATAGCTGTTCAACTGCTATGCTCAAGATTACGGAGGATATACCACCATTCTTTGACAAAGGGGACCTTACAATACTCACGTTATTAGATTTTCCAAAGCGTTTGATACAGTTTGTCATAGAATCTTCTCAAAAAGCTTGACATATTTTTTAGATTAGTAAGACTTATAGAAAGCTATTTGACAGACAGACGACAGAAAGTTNTAGTTTGTCATATAATTCTTCTCAAAAAGCTTGACATATTTTTTAGATTCAGCACTGATGCAGTAAGACTTATAGAAAGCTATTTGACAGACAGACGACAGAAAGTTGTATCTGGGGGTAACAACTCAAGTTTAATGCCGGTAAAATCTGGTGTACCGCAAGGGTCTATTCTTGGTCCGGTTTTATTCAGTTTATACATCAATGACATAGAAAAATGCTGCAAAAATGTATCTATTCATCTATATGCCAATGATGCACAAATATACCTCTCAACCCCTCTGGGCCTGGTGGAAGATTTGGTTTATAGAATTAACGAGGATTTGGAATCTATTTCTCTGTGGTCGAAACATAATAAACTTAACCTTAATGCGTCCAAATCACAGGCAATAGTCATTTCACATTTTCCCTACAACCTTGATGATGTTTCTTCAATCGTATTGAATGGGAATGTTGTAAAGTTCGAGAAAGTTGTCAAAACCCTTGGCTTTAAACTGAACACTACCCTAACGTGTGTAGATCATGTCAACGAATCAGTTAGTAAGTTGTATTTTGCATTGAGATAGCTTTGGAAAACTGCTTCTTATGTTCACCAAGACACTAAACTCATGCTCGTTAAAAAGCTATTAATGCCTATTATATCGTACCAAGAGTTGATATATGGTTGTCTGGATAAAGCGCCTCTAGACAAATATCAATTATTAATCAACAATGCTGCCAGATAAGTATACCTCAAAAGAAAATTTGGCCATATTTCTCAACTTTCGACGCAAATTACTGACTGCAGCTTATCTAAATTCTTTGACCGCCGTTTAGTATTATTTATGTATAAATTAATCTACACCCGTTG
>NW_016157263.1:321028-321252 GCF_001687245.7 Rhagoletis zephyria | reverse complement strand
TCCGAATTATCCTTTTTCTAAATTAACATTTGATATAATTGTTATAAGGCCAAAAAAATAACAAAATCAAATAACTTAAGGACGAGCACACCTAAAAGTTAAACATTCTAAAAATAGAACTATTAGCAAAAACCAACAATACCAACAACCACATGATCAAGTGAATGTCAGCGGAATAGCTGCGCTTGATTGTGTTGGCATAACAAAAATGAAAACAGTGGAAA
>NW_016157263.1:318333-320669 GCF_001687245.7 Rhagoletis zephyria | reverse complement strand
TTTTTTTCAAATTATTGTTGCTTTTCCACAATAAATTTTCATTAAAAAACGGCCTCGAGCTCAATAAAAATTGTTGAATATAATTGTTATAAGGCCAAAAAAATAACAAAAAGCAATTAAAAAAATATATTTAAATCAGCGGCTTCGCGGACAACAACTAATAACACAAATTGAGTTCGGGTTAGAACTATGAAAAAGAAGGAACTAACTTTATATCTAATTTCACCCTTATTTATATTGCATTTGTTTACTTAAGAACTATTTCACCATAAGGCGTTGGCATCGCATCATGTTATGATGTCTTGGACAAAGAAGATATTAGTTACAATTGACTGGAATTTTCCATTCAAAGCAGGAAAAGCATATCAATTTCATTAATGGTCAAAGTCAAATGTGACTTCAATTATGCAGCTGTATAATTGCTGACTATGCAAAATTGCACTATGAATCTGCAAAATACTAACTATGCTTTTTCCAATAAGCAATATTGTTTATGTTTCTCATTGTGCCGTTATGTGTGGTCTGCCGTTAACTTGCATGTATAAAAATCGAATTCAATTGATCGAATGTTGATCTGTCGAACAAACATAAGGTCCATTCAATATCAAAAAATTGTTACGAATTGTTACTAGTACTTGCAAGTTTTNATTAACTTGCATGAAAATTTTCTCTTGCTCTCAATTACACTCTTTTTATAAGCTTTTATTTAACTTGGTCATCCCGCGCAAATCGCGGAAATTTCCAATCGATTTTAAACTGACTTCCCGACAAGTTAAAGACTTGAAATTTTCCGCATAGTTGCAATCATGATGACAATGCAATTTAAAATGTAAATGTAATGGTCCAGGGGTCTTGATTCAAAGGCGGTCAAAAAATAGTAAGATATATGGCCAACAGAGCGTAATTTGCCAAAGAACATAAAACCACTATAAAATTGTTAAANTTCGAGAGCGTAACAACCCGAGAGATCTGCAAATTCTTGCAAGTAAAAATTTTACTAGCAGTAATTTGCAGGAGCCAAAAAGTAAGGTTAAGTTTCAAATTCAAATGTAAACAAACCGTTTAAGAGGATGATTTGATGAAACATAATTAGTGAAATGAAAATATGGATGAAAAATTTACATCTATTGTATATTTTTTTTATCGATGGGAACTATTCCCAATTAAAGAGAAAATTGCGCAACAAAACTTAACCGTCAGAAAGTGTCAAAATGGCGTAGGTTGCAAGTTTTTACTAGTTTTGCGTTCAATAACTTTTTCTGAAAATTTTCTCTTGCTCTCAATTACACTCTTTTTATAAGCTTTTATTTAACTTGGTCATCCCGCGCAAATCGCGGAAATTTCCAATCGATTTTAAACTGACTTCCCGACAAGTTAAAGACTTGAAATTTTCCGCATAGTTGCAATCACGATGACAATGCAATTTAAAATATAAATGAATTCTCCATATGGTCCAGGGGTCTTGATTCAAAGGCGGTCAAAAAATAGTAAGATTTATGGCTAACAGAGCGTAATTTGCCAAAGAACGTGAAAAATTGTCATAAAATAAAATAACACTTCTTAATACACAACGCTTTTATAATTGGACTAAAAATTATAAAATAAAATAATGTAAAAAAAAATATTTTTTTAAAACAAGCTTTTATTTAACAAGCTTTTTTAAAAACGAAGTAAATTAGTACAAATTGTTAGTAATTTTCATTAGAGTTTGAATAACTCCTTTCACTAAATGGCTTTTAGTAACTTTAACGAGACCTTAACTTATTTTATTTTATTCATTTTAGTGCAGTTTTGACAAAATTTTCTTGCTAAGAAATCTTTTGTTACACTGCTTCATTTTATTCCTTTGATTGCACAGGTTAAATAAAAGCTTGTTTTTAAAAAATATATTTTTTTACATTATTTTATTTTTTCTTTTATGTTCTCGCTACAAGTACTTACTGGAAAAGTTATTGAATGGACCTATAGTTGAGTTTTGTTTTGTGCAGAATTTGCATGAAGCGAAGCAGACATTTGTTTGCTGTTATTTATTCCGCATACTACTACAGCGATACGGTTGCCACACGTATTGATTTTATCCAAGAATGATAGAATACAAGATTGCGCCGATCGGAGAGGATTTTTGAGAATAACTTGTGTGTGACGTCACACTGGTGCAATTGCGAGAGAGAAATGCCAAAACGTGAGCAAGAATGGAAGAAGAAGAAAAAATGTTGCAAGGAAAACGTAAACAAGTTGCACCAGTGTGACGTCATGTAAACAGCGATTCTGTCAAATTCGTTAAGAGAGGAATAGCGGTCCGAGATCGGCGCAACCTTTGTATTCTCTCAATCGTG